>NC_045999.1:9905610-10018110 GCF_010909765.2 Amblyraja radiata
TTGTCTGAGATCAGGCCCACCACCACAGTGTCATCAGCAAACTTAATTAATGAGTTGGAGCTGAACTTAGCCACACAGTCATGTGTGTACAGGGAGTACAATAGGGGGCTGAGGACGCAACCCTGGGGCGATCCTGTGCTCAGGGTGAGGGACTTCGATGTATGCCCTGCTCAATGTCCTGCATCCAAATCAGTGCAATCTGCTCCGACTCTGGGGAACTTTGCTCTCCTCCCCACAGCCAGCCACTCCTTCACCCACCTAAACTCCAAACACACAATCCTCCGACAACGACACCATTCTAACACCCAAATATTTGGCCACACAGAAGTTAAATTGTGCAAACTGAACTTTTTTTAAGTACTGCCTTCTCCTGAATTCATTTCCACATACTGCTACTTCATCCTATCCCTCCCAACAAATGTCCAAGACACCTCACACGCCCTTCATCTCTTCATTTACTTCCATTTTCTAGGCCCCCATTCTCTCATCAGTCTGAAGAAGGGTCTCGAACCAAAACATCACCCATTCTTTCTCTCCATAGATGCTGCCTGTCCCGCTGCGTTACTCAGGCATTTTGTGTCTATCTTCAATGTATAAACCAGCTCCTTCCTACACCTTTTGAAGTACTTTTCTCCTGGGGTGAGTGGGCTCCACCTTTCCTTGATCATCATTGCTGGCTTTGATTTGTTCTATGTACGGTGTAACTAGCCTAGTACTAAAGACCTGTGCAGACCAACCAGCTGGAAATATTCAAGGGCATCTTCAACCTCCTGCTACTGCTCCCATGTCTGATGATCCTGGGCCCAGCAAATACACTAGATGTGCATATAGACAAAGCACAGCTTTCTTTGAAGATTTTTTTTTCTATTTGTGTGTTACATTAACATATTTTTTCTTGCAGTCACCTTTCTGTTAGAGATTTTGTGTGTAATTTATGTATAATCAATGATTTTGCATTTGTCTAAGTCTGTGCCTGTGATGCTGCTGCAAGCAAGGTTTTAGTTGTACCTGTAGCTCTGGACTGAAGGGTCCCGACCTGAAATGTCGCCTTCATTTAGTTTAGTTTATTATTGTCACCCTGTTCTCCAGGGATGCTGCCTTACCCACTGAGCTCTCCAGCACTTTGTGTCTCTTATATTCTAGTCAACCAGTGTCTGCAGTCCCTTGTTTCTAATATATGTTTTATAGATACATACTAGCAAAGCTCTTGTGTCTTGACCAAGCGTAGACTTGGCGATCATTTTGCTGAACATTTCTGGCCTACCTTAGCCTACGCAATCTAACATTGCCAAACATTTTAACTCCCCTACCCATTCCCACACTGACCTTTCTCCCCTTCTCCCTTCTCCCTTCTCCCCCCCCCCCCCCCCCCCCCCCTGACCCGTTCAGTTTCTCCAGCATTTTGTGTCTATCTTGACCCTTCGTGGTTCATCCATTCATTCAAGGTTTCAAGGTCAGTTTATTGTCACATGTACCAATTAAGGTACAGTGAAATTCAGATTGCCATACAGCATACCAATAAAGAGCAACGAGACTCCCAAATACATTTTTAACATCAACATCCACCACAGCGAATGCCCCACATTCCACACTGTGATGGAAGGTACAAAAAAAAGTTAATGCTTCTTCCTTTCTTTGTTCTCCTGCGGTCAGGACACTCGAACCTTCCGTTGTCGGGACGATCTTGGTTCCCACGACCGGTGGTTGAGCCCTCTGCATCGGGGTGATCAAGCTCCCCCCCGCCGGGCGATCGGACTCCCGAGTGAGTCAGGGCTGGTTGAACCTCCTGCGGCTTGGAGCTACCCGACATCAGTCTCTACCCGAGACTGCGAGCTCCTCGATGTTGCAATCCGCAGGCCGTGGTTGGAGCATTGGTCCCAGACAAGGGATCGCAGGCTCCGATGGCAAGTCCACGGCCAGTCTTGAGCGACCGAAGATACGATCCGGAAAACAATAGTATCTCCGGCAAGGTAAGAAAGAGATTGAAAAAAGTTTCCCCGGCCCCTCCACCAGAGAACATTAACACATACTTTTAAAACATACTAAAAATAACAAAAAGATGAAAAGACAGACAGACTGTAGGCGAGGCTGCCATCACTGACGGCACCACTACAGGTCCAACTAAAACCTTCCTTACAGTTTTTAAATGTAGCTATCTCCTTTCATGTCATCATCTTTTCATTGTAGTTCGAGACCCATCACACAATTCTGCAGTTCAATCAAAGTGCCTGCACAAAGTACGCAGACTCCCTCTTGTGTTCAATGTTTTTATTTTATGATCAGATCGCCTGTCTCGGATGCAAATGATACATCGGACATCAAACGCTATTAATAATGTTGGGCATTGTATACATTAGGCAAATAGTGTTCCATGTAGCAAGGCTAATATAAAACTCGGAGGGGATTTTAATTTATGTAGACTGGCAAACTCAATTAGCATCTGCAGTGGCTTATGTCTGGATTAACACACCTGGTGCTGGGTACCAGCAACAGTAGAACTACACAACATCATAACCTGCAGTTAGTTTGTCTTAGTTTCATTCTCCCATCACTATTCAGGATTAATATGGGTGTCAGGGGTTATGGGGAGAAGGCAGGAGAATGGGGTTGAGTAGGAAAGATAGATCAGCCATGATTAAATGGCAGAGTAGACTTGATGGGCTGAATGGCCCATAACATATGAACATACGAATCATCAAGCCAGGGCACTAAGATATACACAAAAAGCTGGAGTAACTCAGCGGGACAGGCAGCATCTCTGGAGAGAAGGAATGGGTGATGTTTCGAGTCGAGACCCTTCATCAGACATGAAACGTCGCCCATTCCTTCTCTACCGAGATGCTGCCTGTCCCGCTGAGTTACTCCAGCTTTTGTTGTCTAACTTCATCCGCTAGCACAGGGAGTGTACCATCACCACATAGACTGCAGCGGTTCACAAATCAGGCTATGTATTACCCTCCAGAGGGCAATTAGGGCTGGACAATTAAGTGACAGTCTGCAAAAAAAGGGTGAAAATGATTATCTGATCATGAGAGAGGTCTCACAGCCAAAGTCATTAAATCAAAGCATTCTACTCTACTCCGGTGTTTAAGAAGGAACTGCAGATGCTGGAAAATCGAAGGTAGACAAAATTGCTGGAGAAACTCAGCGGGTGCTGCATCTACGGAGCGAAGGAAATAGGCAACATTTCGGACCGAAACGTTGCCTATTTCCTTCACACCATAGATGCTGCTGCACCCGCTGAGTTTCTCCAGCATTTTTGTCCACCTACTCTACTCCAGCTTTCCTTTATTCCTCAAATATTTCAAAATTCTCTCCATCCCTCCCACAACCCAGTTCGCTGACCGGACTGACTGTCCCGATTAAATTTTATATTTGTAGACTTCGTTATCACCTGCCCCGAGCTAGTAATGATCGATTCTACATTTTCCTTGAGCCTCATTTTCACACCTTACCTTCCATTTCTGTGTCTCCCTCTCCCTAACTCTGCCTGAAGAAGGGTCTTGACCCAAAATGTCACCCATTCCTATCCAGTGATGCTGCCTGTCCCGCTGAGTTACTCCAGCATTTAGTGTCCATCTTCGGTATAAGCCAGCATCTGCCGTTCCTTTCTACACATTGTAATCTTATATTCAAGTCACTGCACTCATCATGTGGTGCAACTGATGATTCTAAAATCTGTCTTTACTTTCATTTGTACTCCCTGATATTTTACAATATTTGTATACCAGATATTCTTACGCAAACAGAGATAATCTTTGATCTCCATCCAGATGAAAAAGCGATGAGTTTTATTTCGAAGTCTTGAAATAAATAATGACATTTCTACAAGAAATAAAAAGGCGATCGTTTCGCCGAACACCTCCGCTTGGTCCGCAAGAACCTACCTGACCTCCCGGTGGCTCAGCACTTCAACTCCCCCTCCCATTCCCCATCCGACCTCTCTGTCCTGGGTCTCCTCCATGGCCAGAGTGAGCAACACCGGAAATTGGAGGAACAGCATCTCATATTCCGCTTGGGGAGTCTGCATCCTACGGGCATGAACATTGAATTCTCCCAATTTTGTTAGCCCTTGCTGTCTCCTCCCCTTCCTCAGCCCTCGGGCTGTCTCCTCCCTTCCCTCAGCCCTTGCTGTCTCCTCCCATCCCTCAGCCCTTGCTGTCTCCTCCCTTCCCTCAGCCCTTGCTGTCTCCTCCCTTCCCTCAGCCCTTGCCGTCTCCTCCCTTCCCTCAGCCCTGGGGCTCCTCCTCCTCCTTTTTCCTTCCTTCTCCCTGCCACCCTCTATCAGTCTGAAGAAGGGTTTCGGCCCGAAACGTTGCCTATTTCCTTCGCTCCATAGATGCTGCTGCACCCGCTGAGTGTACCTTCGATTTTCCAGCATCTGCAGTTCCTTCTTAAACACAAGAAATAATAACCTGCCTCTGGAGTAATGATAGCAGTTTATGCTTCCAATCTAAATACATTATCATTTTTATTACATATTTGAAATTATTCAATGGGGTCAAGGAAAGAGCGTTCACGTTGCGGCCCTGTTTCCACCAATATTTCCACCGCCACACACAAGAAGCGACAAGACAGACACCATTGTATGCAGATGCCGAGAAGTGTGTTCAGCTCTGGCTGAACCACTTCTAATCTTGTGTGTGCGCTCGATAAGAAGTAGTTATTCAATGATGGAGGAAATAATACACTTCACACAAGACAGCCAGATTTCAGCCCTGGCGATATTTTAATGGGAAATACTGAACTACAAGTCAAGTGTACAACTTCTGTATAGAAATCACACGTGGGTGGCTAAAGATCACAGCACAGAATACAAAAAGCAATATATATGCATTGTACAAGCTGGCTTAAAAGCCCTGCCTCTTATACTTTACAAAGTGAAAATAGAGAGGTTGCTGGGGCAAACTGTACAAATCAATCTCTGACATTGTCTGATCACAATGTTGTGGAGCACAGTGGCTATCTGAACAGTTGCAACAATCTCAATGGACAATTGGAGGTTTAAGACAACAGCCGGGTGAGTGGTTGAGCAGAAAATAGTTTTAGGATTTTTCTTTTCAGCTGCGTTAGCCAAATCTTGCCTTGATTAGATTGGCTGTTCTAATACTTGCCAAACCACTACTCGGTTTGTCCTTGGGAAGCAAAAGCCACTGACCCACGTCAGTAGACGGAGAGGGGGGGGGGGGGGGGGGGGGGGGGGCAGAGAAAATAATTTACCTGATTTACAAAGAAATCTGTAAGATGGCAGAACTTCTCGAGTGGAGCGTTTTCACCTAATTACCAGTCTGCTGTTGTCAACAAAAAGATCATTCATTTCCAGGAGTAATTGGGGGAGAGAGAATAGTAACAAGTCCAAAATATGTTCGAATAGATGCGCATAGAGAAAAAAAAAAAAACAAGATGTGTGGCTGCTGACCAGACTCATCAAAAAGAAAACCTCAAAACTTAAAAAAAACTTTTTCCAACAAGTAAAAATAACCTTAAAAGCAGATGAAGGCAGAAGGGGCTAGGGGAGGAAAAGGGTATTATTAAATGTATAAAACTGATTTCCAGAGGCATCATAATTAACAGTCATGTGTTTCAGACATTAGAGCACTTTCAATATACGACAGACATCAGTGAATGTTCTAGCCAACAAAGTTTAAGGCTCGTAGAAAGTCTTTCAAAATTCAGCTAAGCTTTTTTTGTGTGTGACATGTTTTTTTAAAAAAACACCTGATGTGTTTCACTGTCTTCTAATGGTACCAAGTGTGTTGGTAAGAGGCTTTGAATGCTATAGTCAAAATGCTTCAACAAAGAAATGTTCAAAATTAAATGCCCAAACCATGAAAAATCTTTTTCCCTGTAACTTGTAAAAAAAAAAAAAAGCAGCACGAAAAGTTAAGGACTGTGTCATTCGCAACTGATTTAGCAACCGCTGATGGATGTCTGGAAATAGAATTGGATGCTGCAGT
This sequence comes from Amblyraja radiata, assembly GCF_010909765.2. NCBI lineage: Eukaryota > Metazoa > Chordata > Chondrichthyes > Rajiformes > Rajidae > Amblyraja > Amblyraja radiata. Next base: position 9,911,568 of record NC_045999.1, read on the forward strand.
GTGAAGGGATTGGGACTGGTCAGTTGACATATTAGTCCGTCAGTCAACCACTTGCTCATTAATGTCTTGTAATACCTGAAGCTACAATTCCACAGGGTCGAATACTGTATAAAACTGGAACCAGCAGTCTATCAGACTTCCAAAAGGAAGCAAATTGTGTTTGGAAGACTAAGGCAGGTTTTTTTTTTTTTTAAAAAAGGTCTTAGGTAAGTTACCCTCAGAGACCCAGAGTTCAATGTTTCCATAAAGAAAGAAAAGGTGATCGGACAGTTTAAATAACGTCTGCCGTGAAGTTTGGTCCAGTTGTTATAGACGAGCAAACTTGAATTAAAACTTAAAACAAAAAGGCCAAAATACACTATGTAATGGCATGCTGCACATGGACACTTAATGATGCAAGTGTTCTGTACATAAAGAAATATCTTTTCACTAACAGAAATTCACATGTAAAGAAAGCTACAATTACTCTGAAATCCCTTTGGTAAAAACTTTAATAATGGTGCCTCATTTTTCCATATCAACTAACTCCAAGCCACCTCATACTATGATACACAATAAGCTAGTAAGTGATGCTAGCACATTGATGCAGATTGTTTCTCCTTTAAAAAAAAAAAAAGTCTGTTGACAATATGTACAGAGTATTTACAAAAAGATAGCAGTGTTTAATTTTGTTGTTGTTGTTGTTGTAGGAGCTGGTGAATGGCATTGGACGAGATGCCAGACGCGGCGGGCACACTGAACAACAGGAGGACCTGGTGTGTGGGTAGGTCATGGCCCCTTGAACAATGCACTGTATTTCACCCTGTACTTGTTGATTTTCATGAAGTGCAGCGTTTCCTTTTCGCAGGTGGTCGTGCAGGGCAACATGCCCTCCAACCCCTCGCCCATTAGCCACTTGCTGGACTCGGCAGCCATCTCGCGGGTCACGTGCTCTTTGCTCCATTTGTCCACCCAGGCCTGGAACCGCTGATGTAGCCGCGTGCTGACCCGCTCGTGAGACTACGTTTCAAAGAGAAAAAAAACACGGCGTCAATGGACTTGACTTTAGAGAAACACGCCCTTCCACCCACCGAGTCCGCGCTGACCAGCGATCCCTGTATACTAGCACTATCCTACACACTAGGGACAGATTACAATTTACAGAAGTCAGTTAACCGCACAAACCTGTACATCTTTGGAGTGTGGGAGGAAACCAGAGCAACCGGAGAAAACCCACGTAATCACGAGAACGTACTAACTCCGTACAGACTGCGCCCGTAGCCGGGATCGAATCAGAGTCTCTGGCTCGGTAAGGCACCAACTCTTCCACTATGTCGCCCCAATATTCATGAAACTTATAGAATCAATTTCATGAGACAAGCCAGTTAACACAACCAAGGTAAGATTTTCAATGTGCAAGACAAAATGCACTTGGCTCTGGGTGATGGTTGGGGTGAACAAGCAGTCAATAAATATTTTCAGCCTATCATTTCCCATTAGTTTTGTGTCTTTTTTGAAGTTCCTGGGGTGGTGGGTTCATTGGATGAGGAGAGGTTGAACAGACTGGCTATACTCACTCACTCTCTCTCTATCTCTCTCTCTCGAGTTTATCTGAATGCTAAATAATATAACTAAACCAGACAATATTGGTATGGATCATGCCAGGATAAACACTGGATTGATGATTTCCCTGGCTGTCATGTCCAAAACTACGGTCACATGCTCAAAATAAAGGTTTGGACACGAGGAGAGGGATAAGAAGAAATGTTTTCATGTAATAAACCTCTTTGATAGAAGAAGCTCCGTTTCTGAGTACATTCTAGATTTACGTTTAGGTTTATTATTGTCACATGTACCGAGGTACAATGAAAGATCAAATAAACCATAGATAACCACAATAAAGTCAAACTCAAAGTATAATAGATAGAGCAAAGAGGAGGATACAGTGTAGAATATAGTGTTCAGCATTGTAGCGCAACAGTACCAGAAGTCCAATGTCCTCAATGGGGTGGAAGTGAATCAGACAATATCCTAGCTTAGATAACAGAGATAACAGAGGGGAAGAAGCTGTTCCTGGTGGTGCGCATTCTCAAGCATTTGTACCTTCTGTCAGTCAGGAGCAAGGAGGAGGAGGAAATGATCAGGGTAGGACAAGAGAGAATTTGATAAGATTTTTAGATATTAAGGAAAACAAGGAACTTCGGGATAGTGCAGGAAAATGGTGCTGAGGTCATAGATCAGACATCATTTTATTGAACAACTATAAGGGAATCTTACTAACATACCCAATAGAAGGCAGAAACATTCAAGCATCATCTAAGGGGGGGGGGGGGAGCATTAGATTTTATAGCTAAAATGTCATCAACCTGAAACTCTAGACCTGCAATTCCCCTCCCAATATCCGTTGCTTTTAGATGTCTGGTTCCCATTATCCACAGTGCAGCGGGCGACACAGCCTTACAGCACCAGACCCGGGTTCAATCCTGTCGGCAGGGAGTTTGTACGTTCTCAATGTAACCATGTGGGTTTTCCCTGGGTGCTCTGGTTTCCTCCCACACTCCAAAGACGTACAGGTTTGTAGGTTAATTGGCTTAGGTAAAGATTGTACATTGTCCCTAGTGTGTGGGATAGTGCTAGTACTGGTTGACGCGGACACGATGGGCCGAAAGGCCTGTTTTTGTGCTGTATCTCTCAACTAAACTGAACACATCATCTTGTTTAAGAAGGAACTGCAGATGCTGGAAAATCGAAGGTAGACAAAAATGCTGAAGAAACTCAGCAGGTGAGGCAGCATCTATGGAGTGAAGAAACTAGGCAACGTTTTGGGTCGAAACAGTCTGAAGAAGGGTTTTGACCTGAAACTTTGCCTATTTCCTTCGCTCCATAGATGCTGTCTAACTTGCTGAGTTTCTCCCACATTTTTGTCTCCCTAAACACATCATCCTGCTTTTCGTATCCTCAAAGGATGCAATCCCACGGAGCCTGTAACGAGTGCACTGACCTGCCGAGCCCTAAGCAGTGCAGTCCTCCTGTACATGTAGTCTTCTGATTTGAAGACATACACCATCTTGTACGAGTTGAGTTTAAAATTGCACTGTGCTTTATCATAATTCTCCGCATTCTCCATAGATTTCTTATTGCTGCATTCCTTCCCTTCTTTTTCTTGTTGCTCCCGACCCCGTTGGCACTTGCGAATTCGGCGTAGATTCCTGTTAAAAGCATAATTGTACAGATGAGTGCTTCAGTTGGCTGCAATTAAACATAATAGTGTGGGGGGAAATCCATAGGAAATATACTACAGCTGCCAGGCACAAACTTGCTCTTTCTTATTACATCTTCCTCTTAATAATCCCCTAATTCCATTCAACTAAACATAATTATTGTAAGATTAGTAATGTCACCATTTGGAGGGGAGATGATATGTTTACAGTGTTCTACATATGAAGTACAGAACTGAGATATTGAAGAAAAGCTAATCATGTAATTAGTGTGAGCTAGTTGCTGGAGGAGGTAGTTGAGGCAGGGATTATCGCAACGTTTAAGAAGCAATTAGACAGGTACGTGGACAGGAAAAGTTTAGACGAATATGGGCCAAATACAGGCAAGTGGCGCTAGTGTAGATGGGACATGTTGGTCGGTGTGGGCAAGTTGGGCTGAAGGCCTGTTTCCAAGCTGTATGACTCTATGACTAGACGTAGATACATGCAGCATGGAAACAGCACCTTGACCAAGATACCATCAGCCATTCATTTTACATTAATCCCATCTTATTTTCTCCAGAATTTCATCAATTCTCCCCAAACTCCACCATTCACCTTCACAATGAGGACCTTGTCCAACCAACTATCAAACCACTCCCCCACCTGTATCCACCCATCACTCACCAGGCTTTGTCCTGCCCCATCTCTCCTCCAGCTTTCTTCCCCACCCCCACCACAATCAGTCTGAGGAAGGATCCCAACTCAAAACATCACCTCTCTGGATTCTCCAGAAATGCTGCCCGAGTCGCTGAGTTACTCCAACACTTTGTCCTTTTTTTTGTCAACCAAATCTGCAGTTCCTTGTGCAGGAAGGAGCTGTAGATGCTGGTTATATGCTGACGTTAGATAAAAAGTACTGGCGTAACTCAGCGGGTCAGGCAGCATCTCTGGAGAAAAGGTGTTTCGAGTTGGGACCTTATTTCTTGCAATTTTCAGCGGCCAATTAACCTAACAACTCACCATCTTAGGGATGCGTGAAGGAAACTGGAAAACCCGGGAGAAATCCACACAGTCAAAGGGAGAATGTACAAACTTCACACAGGCAATACCAGAGGTCAGGATTGAACCTTGGGCTCTGGTGCCATGAGGCAGCAGGTCTACCAGCTGTATGTACCACAGTGATAGTAATACCACTATCAGAAAGAGTAAGCATAAGCCATAGTAGGTGGAGTTTCAGCCATATGTATCCAGGCCAGTTTCCTAGTGATCACTAATCAACCCGAAGTAATCGCTACAGTGGATAAAGAGCTGTGTGCAATTTTGTGCAAAAACAAATAGACAAAATCTCCAAAATAATGTTGCTAAAAGGGCCTGTCCCACTTACGCAATTTTTTTCGGCGACTTGCCAGCACCCGTCATAGTCGCAGCAGGTTGCCGAAAATTTTCAACATGTTGAAAATCCAGCGGCGACCAGAAAAAGATACGACTCTTTGGGCGACTACTCACCACCAAACAGGCGTCACCCCCGCGACATGTCGCCAACAAAATTGCGTAAGTGGGACAGGCCCTTAAGTCCTTTATAATGGTGTACTGTTTACCATTAAGAATGATTTGCATTTGTATGCTGCTTGCCACAACTTCAGGTCATTCCATTTTATAGCCAGAAGCTCATTTAAATTTAGTCACTGATGTAATGCAGGACTCAATTTACACATAGCAAAATGACGGCTGCGGAGGCCAAGTCAATGGATATTTTTACGGAGATTGACAGTGCGGGTGGAGGGGATACGGGGAGAAGGCAGGAGAATGGGATTGAGAGGGAAAGATCGATCAGCCATGATTGAATGGCGGAGTAGACTTGATGGGACGAATGGCCTAAATCTGCTCCTACAACTTATGAAACTTCCACAACACCAAAATGATAATTACTTGACTACTTGATTTTGGTTGTGTTAGGACTTGTTATGTTAGGACTTCATCTAGGAAGTCATCAGAGGAGCCTTACCTTGGCAGGAACACAGGTTTCTGTGCTAGATGTTCCCGTAGTTCAGGAGAGGTAGAATCTGAATTCATATAACGATCCATAAAGTCTGACCAGCGCTGTAAACAGATAAGTGTATTCAAAAATCATCAGCCAAAACAGGTGGATATATTGCTCATAAAATGTTTTCTACTTTAGTTGAAGTTTAACTTCCACATATACTTGTAAATTCCTTCCAATGCAGATGGGCACGGGGAAGGTTGCTGTACCTTCATGTAAAATGTCACCATGTGATGATTTTGCCCATCTCTGCTGACTCACCTGGAGACAGAGGCGCAACAGTGAGAGACCTTTTGTTTAAATATTAATTTTGTTTAATTTATGTTAAAAGAGGTTTGCCGTTATATCGCCCCATTCATGATCTCCAAATGCCCCAAAATATTTTACTGCCAGTACTTGCGAAATGTAATGTAATAATGATGGTGTCGCAGTGGTAGAGTTGCTGCCTCACAGCGCCAGGGACCCGGGTTCGATCCTGACCACGGGTGCCGTCTGTACAGAGTTTGTACGTTCTCCCCATGACCGTGTGGGTTTTCTCCGAGATAATAGACAATAGACAATAGGTGCAGGAATAGGCCATTTGGCCCTTCGAGCCACATTTGGCCATTCAATATGATCATGGCTGATCATCCCCAATCTGTACCCCGTTCCTGCCTACGGGAGATCTTCGATTTCCTCCCACACTCCAAAGACATACAGGTTTGTAGGTTAATTGGCCTCAGTAAAATTGTAAATTGTGTGTAGGATAGTGTTAATATGCGGAGATTGCTGGTCGACATTGTCTTGGTGGGTCGACGTGCCTGTTTCCACGCTGTATCTCTAAACTAAAGTAAGCAAAACTAAGTATGGCAGGCAATATACACACAGCGTGGTCCAACAAACAGCAGTGTGAAAGTAACCAGTAGCTTTGTTTTAAAACCATGCTGGTTGAGGGATACATTTTGGTCAGAACATGGGCGACATCTCCCCAGTCTTCTTCGAAATGATGCTGGAGATTCTTTACATCGACCTTAGAGGGTAAATGGGGTCTCAGATCGGTGATTCATCCAAAAGATGACACCACCAATACCTGACACCCGCAATATGACACGCTTAAATCAGGGTGTATCTTAAATTTAATATATCCAAGCTTCATCAAAATATGAAAACAAAGATAATAACAACAAAATCTGATTCACGAATGCAAGAGGTAGCTGTACAGCCCAACCAGTTATGTTGAATCATAATCTCCAAATGGGTATAATCTTTAATCCCAATAAAATAAGAATGATTTGGTTAACATATGATGAGTGCTTAACCGCACTGGGCCTGTAATTGCTGCAGTTTAGAAGGGGAACTCATTGAAACTTACTGAAGAGTGAAAGGCCTGGATAGAGTGAATGTGGAGAGGATGTTTCCACTAGTGGGAGACTCTAGGACCCAGAAGCCATGGACTCCAAATAAAAGGACGTTCCTTTAGAAAGGAGATGAGGAGGAATTTCTTTAGCTAGATGGTAGTGAACCTGTGGAATTCATTGCCACAGACGACTGTGGAGGCCAAATCAATGGATATTTTTATGGTGGAGCTTGACAGATTCTTGATTAGTACGGGTGTCAGGAGTTATAGGGAGAAGGCAGGAGAATATGGTTGAGAAGAAAAGATAGTTCGGCCATGATTGAATGTAGACTTGATGGGCCGAATGGCCTAATTCTGCACCTATAACTTATGGACATGAAAACAGTGAATTTGACAGAACTTCAGTCAATGGAAGAATATTTAGGCAGTAGCTGATTCATACTAAGAGGCTGATCTTGGCTCTAATTAGAGAAACATGTTATCTGTTTTTTCCCCCCCAACCACATCAAAGACATGCAAGTTATCTCCAGTCTCCATGGGCTCAGGCCTCTATTGCCAAAGGAGCATTTAGGCATTGCACTCCTACATCTCTGCCAAAAGTCAGTGTATACAGCTGTGAGGAGTTGGGAGGCTCATCTCCAGACTCATTTCTGAATGATAGTAACATCATACAAAACACTCAACACAAAAGGATTTGAAAAATCAAGGTCTAATTAGCCTTTCGTAAAGGAAGCTTCAAGGAGCGGCTGAACACATCAACCCAAACAAGGCTAGAATGGAAGTGAGCTCAGGCTCATACACAACCTCTTCTTCTACCAGGATTGGATGCCATAAATGGTAACTGGCACAGTACTTTAAAACAGAAGCTGTGAGTTCAGATTAAACAAAATGAAAATATATCTGCTATTTACAGCCCAGTATTAATTTCTGCATTATAAAATGTGCCTTGGATTCTGATACCCGACTCAGCCGGGCTTATGTGCAATTGATGACCCAGAAACCTGGAAATGGCTGTTAAGGAAAGGAAAGAGGAGGTAGTTGAGGCCGGGGCTATCCCAACATTTAAGAAACAGTTACATGGATAGGGACAGGTTTGGAGGAATATGGACCAAATGCGGGTAGGTGGGACTGGTGTAGCTGGGACATGTTGGCCAGTGTGGGCAAGTTGGGCTTGTTTCCACGCTGTATGACTCCATGAGTAGCAATCCTAAACATCGGCATCAATGGGATTCTATGAGCTACCAGTATGATAATTGCTAACCTCTTCAACCTGTGGCTTCACAGCCCAAAGTATTCGTCACCTCAGTTTGTCATCAAGCTAGAAGATCAACCTTGAATCAATAAGGAGAGTGTAAAGACCATGCCAGGAACAGCACATATTGGAAAGAGATGCTGAGTGAAGTTTCCACATGTGAACTAAAGAGGAACGCTGAAGCCACTGGCAGTGCCGCAGTGCCCGACAAGTAACGCCGCAAAATAAAGTATCACAATCTCATCGCTTGTTAATCAGCAACAAGAGATCATGAACATGAAGTCCAAAGAAGGGCTCCAACCCAAAACGTCATCTATTCCTTCTCTCCAGAGATGCTGCCTGACCCGCTGAGTTACTCCAGCATTTTGTGTCTATCTTCGGTATAAAGCAGCATCTGCAGTTCCATCCTACACTCTATAAACAGCCCTTCCTCAAACACTAGTGTGGAAACAGGCCCTTCAGCTCACCGTGTCTGAGCAGACCAATGATCACCCCATACATTTGTTCTATCCGATGCACAAGGGGCAATTTAACTATGAACCTGCACGTCTTTGGCGTGTGGGAGGAAACTGGAACACCCGGAGAAAGCCCACGTGGTCACAGGGAGAACGTACAAATTCTGTACAGACAGCACCTGCGGTCAGGATCAAACCCTGGTCTCAGGCGCAGTGAGGCAGCAACTCTACCGCTGCGCCACCCTCTATTGTTGGTACATATGACAATTGTGCACCCTTGTCCAATTTAATCTAAACTTCAACGTGTTGCGCTTACCTCTGCTTCCACGGGACCATCTGAGTTTTCCTCTTCAGTGTCCAGCAGGTCTATAGTCAACGTAACTTGTTCTCGGCTGTGTATGAATATAAGCTGGGAGCAAAGGATGGGAACATTATAGAGTTGGATGGTTTTAAGTATACATAATTCCTGCCTACTTATATAAGTATAATATATTTACGACTAATATATTTGATCTGACAACACATCCAGCAAATGTCTCTTTTTCAACACAATAATAAAACCTTTAATAGCGTACAAAATCCTACCTCCCTTGTCCCATCCATAAACAAACGTGAATTAGATACTTTCCCCTCTACATCCTCATCAAAAGTATTAAATATAAAACTGGAAAAGTTAATACATTTTGGCTCAAAGATACACAAAAAGCTGGAGTAACTCAGCAGGTCAAACAGCATCTCTGGAGAAAAGGAATAGGTGATGTCTCGACTCGAAACGTCACTTATCCCTCAACTTGAAGAAGGATCTCGACCCGAAACATAACCTGTTCCTTTTCTCCCGAGAGACTGTCTGACCCCACTGAGTTACTCCAGCTTTTTGTGTCTATCTTCGGTTTAAACCAACATCTACAGTTCCTTCTTATACATTTTGGCTCAATCCTTAGAGCAGAAATAAATGGACTGCACAGAACAGAATCAAGGAAGAGGGGAGTTTCCCAAATTGCTGATCATAAATCCATTCAGGTGCCACTTTCTTAATTCCCTGCCACAACTTCCGAGAGGTAATTTAGAAAGAGCTGGGTAGCATTTAAATGAGGGAGGAATATTTGAACACACTTACCTTGAAGCAGTTCTCATCTGACATGAGCTGTTCAGACTTGCGCTGGTAGTTGCTTTCAATAGCAGCTCGGGAGGACGTGGTGACCAAGGGGCCACCGGTGGCACAGTTTCCACTCTCTGTAAGGTAGAGATCGGTCACCTGTATACAGATTTCATCGCTCACAATATGCTGCAGCTGAAAAGAGCAAATCACAAAAAGGTGAGAATAGGTTTCAAATATGTTTTTAGATTTCAAAATTACATTAGAAATTGAAGGGCAGGATAAGCAATCATGGCCTGTGCCACAATATGATCTGGAGAAGGAACCGGAATAGAAGCGGAAACAAAACCTGGTGAACACGTGACAGACACACCTCATGGTTGAGAAAGATCTTTCCTAATGTTTAAGAAGGAACTGCAGATGCTGGAAAATCGAAGGTAGACAAAAATGCTGGAGAAACTCAGCGGGTGAGGCAGTATCTATGGAACGAAGGAATAGGTGATGTTTCGGGTCGAGACCCTTCTTCAGACTGATGTGGGGGTGGGAGGGAAGAAGAAAGGAAGAGGCGGAGACAGTGGGCTGTGGGAGAGCTGGGAAGGGGAGGGGAAGGAGGGAGAAAGCAAGGACTACCTGAAATTGGAGAAGTCAATGTTCATACCGCTGGGGTGTAAACTATCCAAGTGAAATATGAGGTGCTGCTCCTCCAATTTGCAGTGGGACTCACTCTGGCAATGGAGGAGGCCCAGAACAGAAAGGTTGGATTGGGAATGGGAGGGGCAGTTGAAGTGCTGAGCCACCGGGAGATCGGGTTGGTTAATGCGAACTGTGCAGAGGTGTTGGGCGAAGCCTGTGCCTGGTCTCACCGATGTAGAGCAGTTGACACCTAGAGCAGCGGATGCAATAGATGAGGTTGGAGGAGGTGCAGGTGAACCTCTGCCTCACCTGGAAAGACTGATTGGGTCCTAGGATGGAGTCGAGGGGGGAGGTAAAGCGACAAGTAGTGCAGTGGTGGGACAATTGTGGAAGTTAGGCTCCTCACCCTATTCCTCCAATTTCCTTCACACACACCATCCCTGCCCCTCACAATTTACATTTCTACCCGACCAGCTCCGTTGAGTTATGGTGCCCCAATGGTCGTGCTTCACCAGATTACTTTGTGTCCAAAAAGTTGCTTCATGCAACAGCTGCTGACTTTCCAATGCAGTCCCCAATAATGAGCAGAGAGGGCAGAAATATCCACTCAGATAACATTCAGACCAAGGCTTTGGCCGGTGACAGCTTACCTGCCTGACTATACTCTGGATGAGTTTGTCCATTGTAAAGGCGATGAAAGCATGAATGGTAAACATTTCCCGAAGGGTGTCCTCATACTGGGAGGAATCCATGTTGCCATCTAGAAGGTTCCGCACCATATCAAGGAAAGCTGGGTAATAGTCTTCCACATCAATATCCACTGAAATTAGACAAGAGAAAGCAGGTTTCAGCATCGTACCTTGGAGTCGGGTAAAGTAGATCCTATCAAACTGTTACATAACAGATCTCAGGCATTGGCCTGCAGAAACGACACAAAGATTTGACTGGGGTCTGACACTCCCAGGCACAACTGAGGGAACGCTGAAGAGCCTTTCAAATGAGATCTTCAACTCCCAGTTATTCATTTAACTGATGTATATAAAATACCACGGCTATGTTTTGGAGATAGCAGGAGAGTTATCCCCAATGTTCAGGTCAATATACATCCCTTAATCAATGTCGCCTTTAAAGATAATTTAAACACATGGAACAGCAGAAGCTAGTTTGCAAAAAAACACATAAATTCCTTGAGTAACTCAGCAGGTCAGGCAGCATTTCGTTTTGGAGGACATGCAAAGGTGAGGAGGTTTCAGATCGGGAAAACTTAACAGATAATATAACTAGTCATTATCGTGTTGCTGACATTTGAAGTGTGTAAATTGGCTGCCAATTATTTCCAACTTTGCTTCAAAAAGATCTTTATTGGATGTGAAGTAATTTAGGACGGACAACGTTGGTGAGTGACTGCATTGAGTTTTCTAAACATAGCAGTCACATGTAATTCACTGGCACATGTCATTCTCAGCCCTTCACTTCTGCCTCAAACTCTTATAAACATCGGTCTGTACACCAGAAACATAATGTGTCTCGCACACCTCTTCCCTGCCTCAAGTAACAAGGTTTATTCCCAGGATGGCGGGACTGTCATTTGTTGAGAGAATGGAGCAGCTGGGCTTGTACGCTCTGGAGTTTAGAAGGATGAGAGGATATCTCATTGAAACATATAAGATTGTTAAGGGCTTGGACACACTAGAGGCAAGAAACATGTTTCCGATGTTGGGGGAGTCCAGAACCAGGGGCCACAGTTTAAGAATAAGGAGTAAGCCATTTAGAACGGAGACAAGGAAACACTTTTTCTCACAGAGAGTTGTGAGTCTGTGGAATTCTCTGCCTCAGAGGGCGGTGGAAGCAGGTTCTCTGGATGCTTTCAAGAGAGAGCTAGATAGGGCTCTTAAAAATAGCGGAGTCAAGGGATATGGGGAGAAGGCAGGAATGGGTTACTGATTGGGGATGATCAGCCATGATCACATTGAATGGCGGTGCTGGTGCTGGCTCGAAGGGCCTACTCCTGCACCTATTGTCTATTGTCTAAAATTGCATACATGATACTTCAAAGTTTACGGGGATAAGGCAGGAGAATGGGGTTAAGAGGGAAAAATATTTATATAATAATATATACAATTATATATATAAATTATTATATAATATTTATAAAATATTGTATAAAAATATTTCAGCCATGATCGAATGGTGGACCAGATCCAATGGGCCAAATGGATTAATTAAACCCCTATGTCTTGTAGTCTGTGGTTTTATGATTGGAATGTAGATTGAAAGGGTGGATGGACCCAGATAATTTAATTTGTTATTTTAAGTTAGTTCAGTTATTATCCCAAATAGAATAGGATACATACCTAAAGAAAATTAAATATCGGAGAACCAGGAATATTCCGCTGCATTTAATTTAATGTGTAAGTTACAGCTGAATGAATGAATAAACAGCGATGTGAAGAATGGCCAGTCTACAAGTACTGTATATTGTTACGCTCATTGAAAGAGGAATTTGAACAGAATAAAAGTAAGAACTCACTATTCCCACTGAAGTAGTGGCATATGATTATTACATCAATGTGAATTAACAGAACAAGTACACATTGAATAATTTTAAAGTCTTATTTGACAAATGCCACTTTTTACAATGTAATATTCAGTACTACTACAGCAGAGGACAGAATAACTACAATTAAACTAAGCTTATGTGCTCACATCGTGCAGCAGTGGGCTTGAATCCAATAACTTTCTGACTCAGGAGTGAAAATACGACCATATTTGGCACCAGTAGGTTTCACCCACAGGACCAGAGTCTCGAGTAACTTTTACAAACTGCTACAGACGCACGACAGAATACTTGGTTTGGGAAGAGCTCTGCCCAAGACTGCAAGAAATCGTAGAGAGTTGTAGATGTAGCCCAGTCCATCAGAGAGATCTAACCTCCCACCATTGACTCCATCTACACTTCATGTTGCCTCGGAAAAGCAGCTAACATAAACAAAGACTTGTCTCACCCTGGTCATTCCTTCTTCTCCCTGCTCCGGTACGGCAGAAGGTACAGAAGCTTGAAAGTGCGCAGGAACAGCTTCTTCCCCTCTGTTCCAGACTCTGGAGCAGCTTCTTCCCGTGTTATCAGGCTTCTGAACGGTCCTTCCATAAGCTAGAGTACTGTCAATTCACCTCTACCCCATTGAGGACGTTGGACTTCATCTCTGGAACTGATGTGCTGCAATGCTGTAAACTATATTCAGCACTTCCCTTTTGTTCTACCTAGTGTATTTGAGTTTGACTTGTTTGTATTTATGAATGGTATATCTGATCTGTTTGGATAGCATGCAAAACAAAGCTTTTCACTGTACCTCAGTACACGTGACAATGATAAACCTGAACCTAAACAATCTGTTCCCAATGCAAAAAACAAACTGCTGAAGGATCTTCAATGGATCGGCCAACATCCATGGAAGGAAACGGACAGACAATGTTTCAGGTGGGGACCCTCCTTCATTTCATTCCACAGATGCTGCCTGACCCACTGACTTCCTCCAGCAGTGAGTTTTTTGCTCAGGATTCCAGCACCAGCAGCCAAATGTGTCTCCAATTTGTTCCCAATGTTCATCGGATATTAACTGACTGTTAACATTTTAGTGGTGATTTTACAAGTATCATGTGAAGTGACACCACATAGTAAAATAAATAAAAGAACATGCAAAAGAAAAGATTCAACTAATAAATCAGTCTGAAGAAGTGTCTTGTTATTCATCCCCCCCCCGACAGATGCTGCCTGACCCACTGAGTTACTCCAACACTTTGTGCTTTATTCAAGATTCCAGCATCTGCAATTCCTTGTATCTCCAAACTAATTTTATTTAAGCAGTGCGTCACTGTTGGGTAAAATATGTGTAATGGAAGATGCTGCGATTTTAAATATGTTCAATGCCGTTTAAAGCATTCAAGCATGGGGATACATACTCAGTGCCACACACATCAAGTGCATTAATTTGATGGGAGTTGATTCATAATGCTTTCCTGACAATGTGCAATATCTACTACTTGTTCCTATCTGGCATAAATGTGCTTCTTAAGTCTCACTGGAAACAGTTGAGCAGATGCTTCATCAGACAAGGTTGGATGTGAATCAATAAACAGCTTTCTTTCACCACAAGGTAAACATAGAGAATCAATTGTGATGACACACAAGTCAGTGCAATCAATGCAGCTTAACTATGCAACAATGCATTCATAAATAAATCATCCTGACCTACAACCATAGGTCAACGTATTTAACACAAGCAGTCTTTTGTTATTTCCAATTACTATTCACGAAGAAAAACACTGAACATTGATGCCTGCTCTCCGTGCTTGACTCCAGAAAACAAACATAGCATTTGGACGTTACTTGTAAAATAGTCAGTTTTTGCAGGTATAGTGAATGAGGAACTGTAACTTCATTCTGGATAAACAGACGATGATCCTGCCTAGCCTGGCCAATCTGACCTTGCTATCATGTCTGGGGACAGAACTGAAAAATATTAAAATTTAGTTTAATTTAGTTTGGCGATGCAGCGCGGAAACCGGCCCTTCGCCCGACCGAATCCGCACCGACCTGCGATCCAGGCACATTAACACTATCCTACTTACACTAGGGACAATTTTAAATTTATACCAAGCCAATTAACCTACAAATCTGTACGTCTTTGGAATGTGGGAGGAAACCGAAGATCTCGGAGAAAACCCATGCGGTCACGGGGAGAACGTACAAACTCCATTCAGTAGTCCGGATCAAACCCGGGTCTCTGGCGCAGTAAGGCAGCAACTCTACCGCTACACCACTGTAACTTATGTTCCCTAACATTTCCAGGAAACAAGAAACAGGCACAATGAAGGCAAACGTTTGTGGATCATGCATCAAAATTCCAGCTCCAACTTATCAAATACCACTGTGTGGTATTAAAATGTTACACTGAAATACAAAACGATGTTCTGAGGCCGTCTAACCGGTTGAAAATAGAAGGTTGGCCTCATCAATTTCACATCTAGATATGCGAATGCAGGATAGATGACAAAATTAACTTTAAAAATATTCTTTCAATAGTGGTCTTTCCTAATTGCAATGTTACAGATCCTGAAGACTCTCCTACAATCCAAATTGTCTACCTGACTGATGAGGCATTCCAGAGAGTCAGCAGCATCCTTTGACCCTGCTCTTCAACCTCCCATTTGGCCCTTCATAGTTCTTGTCCACCATTACGATCCCTCTCAGCATTGTCCACCCAATTCAGCTGCTTTTTAGACATTAGAATTTAGAGATACAGCGCAGAAAACAGGCCCTTCAGCTCACCAGGTCTGTGCCGACCAGCGATCACCCCGTACACTAGCACTATCCTACACTCTAGGGACAAGTTACAAAAGCCAGTTAACCTACAGACATGTATGTCTTTGGGATGTGGGAGGAAACCGGAGATTCCGAAGATAACCTACACGGTCACAGGGAAAACGTGCAAACTCTGTACAGACAGCCCGTGTAGCCAGGATCGAACCCGGGTTTCTGGCGCTGAGAGGCAGCAATTCTACTGCTGCGGCACCGTACTGCTGTTCTTGGCACAGGCTTTTGTCGGTTTTGTCCACAGCTCAAGCACTATAATTTGAAGCCTAGCCTGTAACTCTGTTGTGATAGGAAAATAAATAAACGGCAGGCAGTATTTTCTAATAAGGAAGGCCCACTTAGAACCCCATATATATATATATATATATATATATATATATATATATATATATATATATATATATACTCACTTGTACACAAAAATGCTGGAGAAACTCAGCGGGTGCAGTAGCATCTATGGAGCGAAGGAAATAGGCAACGTTTCAGGCCGAAACGTTGCCTATTTCCTTCGCTCCATAGATGCTGCTGCACCCGCTGAGTTTCTCCAGCATTTTTGTGTACCTTTGATTTTCCAGCATCTGCAGTTCCTTCTTAAACTCTTATATACTCACTCGGTTCCTTTAGTCGAAGCTGAATAGCAGGACTGTCATTTTTGTCTCGTTTTCCTGTCAACATTTCCTGTTCCCTTTCTCTGCATTCTTCCTCAATCTGCTTCTCCGCTTGATTGTAAATCTTCAGGAGTCGCGAGCAAAGGGTCTGGTGCAGCCGGATGAAGATGTACCAGTTGTTGTTCACAAAGAATAGGTTGTACACATCGTCCATGCCCCGCAGTTTTTGTGCTCCCGTGTTGCTGAACATAAGTTTTGGCTTGGGTGGGCTACTGCCGATGCCATTGTGCTTTTTAGTTGCCCCCGTGCTCTCGTCCATGTCCATTTCTTCATCTTCATCGTCATCTTTCTCATCCTCTACATCTGACAGCTCACCTCGCTGAGCGAACAAAAGGTCTGGGATGAAATGATAAATTATTTGTTTGATTTTGTACTTATCTTCCTTCTGTATCCCAGCTTGCCGCTTGACGTGATGGATAATGAGGGAGGCTGCATCCTCCATGATCTGCTTGTCCTCATAAACAAAGGTTAAGTGAGAGCCAGATGGCACATGTGCGTGATCTTCAGATGCCTGTTCTTGCCGCTAAACATGCACAAATATAAAAAGAAACAACATCAGGCATAAGTTTGTAAAAGAACGGCAAAAACCTTCAACAACTGCATTAACAACACCAGATACATTTAAGGTTCAAGAGAGTTTATTGTCATGTGCCCCTGATAGGACAATGAAATTCTTGCTTTGCTTCAGCACAACAGAACATAGTAGGCATGAATACAGAACAGATCAGTGTATCCATATACCATTATATTAATATATACACACATGAATAAATAAACTGATAAAGTGCAAATAACAGATAATGGGCTATTAATGTTCAGAGTTTTGTCCGAGCCAAGTTTAATAGCCTGATGGCTGTGGGGAAGTAGCTATTCCTGAACCTGGTCGTTGCAGTCTTCAGGTATCACACAGTCTTCAGTCATCACACAATAGCGATAGATAACATGGTGGTCCAGAAGACCAGATACATTTACAATCATACAATGGGAGATACAGGCTTTCAGCCCACCATGTCCATGCTGGCTATCGAATACACATCTGTACTAATCCTAATTTTCCATCACTCAGCAGGTGGCCTTCATTGTTATGAGGGTTGAAGTGCACACCTGAGAATATATGCGTCTTCCACCAACTCAAGCAGTGTGCTCCAGATTTCAAACACTCTTTATGTGAGAAAAAAAAAAGTTCCTATAGTCCCCTCTAAATCTTCTACTTTCCTTAACTATGCAGGAAGGAACTGCAGATGTGGGTTTATACCGAAGATAGGCACAAAACGCTGGACTTAAACCTGGGCACTCTGGTTATAGACTTCCCTCCTTTCTACCCCATCTATGCTTCTCATCATTTTGTACATCTCAGTTAGATCTCCCCTCAACCTTCTCCACCCAGAGGAATAAAACCCGGCCAAATAAATCTCTCTTCAAAGCTGAAACGCTCCAGCCCTGGAATAACTCAATGAGTCCTCTCTTCAATTTCCCTTGGTCAATCACACTGTTTAGTTTAGTTTATTGTCACGTGTACCAACAGACAGTGAAAAGCTTCTGTTGCTTGTTAACCAGTCAGTGGAAGGACAATACATGATTTCTATCGAGCCATCCACGGTGTAGATACAGGATAACAGGAATAATGTTCAGTCCCAAAGTCTATCACCTCATATTTTTCAAGATTAAATTCCATCTACTGTATTTCATAAGGATGTTGCCAGGATTAGGGTCTGAGCTATAGGGAGAGGTTGAGTAGGCTGGGACTCTATTCCTTGGAGCGCAGGAGGATGAGGGGTGATCTTATAGAGGTGTATAAAATCATGAGAGGAATAGTCGGGTAGATGCACAGAGTCTCTTGCCCAGAGGAGGTGAATTGAGGACCAGAGGACATAGGTTCAAGGTGAAGGGGAAAAGATTTAACAGGAATCTGATGGATAACTTTTTCACACAAAGGGTGGTGGGTGTATGGAACAGAGGAGGCAGTTGAGGCTTGGACTATCCCAATGTTTAAGAAACAGTTAGACAGGTACATGGATAGGTCAGGTTTGGAGGGATATGGACCAAACGCGGGCAGGTGGGACTGGTGTAGCTGGGACATGTTGGCCTGTGTGGGCAAGTTGGGACGAAGGGCCTCTTTGCATGCTGTATCGTATGGGACGAGGTAGGAACTATCACAACGTTCAATAAACATTTAGAGAGGTGCCTGGATAGGATAGGTTTTGTGAGATATGGGCCAAACCCAGGCAGGTGGGACAAGTGTAGATGGGATATGTTGGTCAGTGTGGGCAAGTTGGGCCACAGGGCTTGTTTCCGCACTGTACAACGATATGACTCTATGACGAGCAAGTATTTTATTGTCCTATCTGGGACACATGACAATAAACTCTCTTGACTTGACACTATTGTTTCGACCCTGTACAACTATATGACTATGACTCTATACCTCATCATATATGCTCTCAATCTCATTGAGCAAACTTTTGGAGCGCAGAATTTTGGTGTCGTTCTGTTTGAAGTTGATTCCCTGATGATCTAGGGACTTCAAGTAGTACTTCTCATTCTGCTCCCTCCAGATCTTATTGAAACCTCTTTGTGCTTCCCGCCATTCTTCCTCCTTTGCTTTTAACCTGCAGAGGGGAGACAAGAACAAAAAAACATCTAACATAAAAATTCCAAAGATTCCGAGTTACAACTTACAAGCAGTTTGAAATAAACGGAAGGCAGAACAAACTTTAAAAAGACATAAAGGGGGAAAAAATTGGGCATTGTTGGATCTACAAATCGATTCTTCAGAAAGCAGATTCCCATGAAACACTGCCCACAGAGGGACAGAGGGACAGATACCGTAAGGTAATGTCACACCGCTTGTAACACCCGGTTTCCACAGATGCAGCAGTATTCGACTAGGGATATAGATCAAAGAAACACACTGAGTTAAAGTGGGCATATTTAAGATTGTTCCAATGGTTAAAGTTCATTCATGGCGAGGTTCATCTTCAAAGATATAGATTGATCCTTCCAAACTTCCATCCCAATCCTCTCCTGAAGATTATAGGGCAAGGTTTCAAAATCCAGTACCTCACTTGAGTGATTTTGGTGTGAAAATCTGGATAAAGTCTGGATGAGAGAGGTGACAACATGGACGCTTCCCCTCAGAGAGGAACTTAGAGAGGAACTACAAGACATAATTTCAAACTATGGGGTCACTTATTTAAGAGAGGATGAGAAATTTAGGACAAGAGGAGGAATTTTGTAGGAAGGTACTGCAGACACAAAATGCTGGTGTAACTCAGTGGGACAGGCAGCATCTCTGGATAAAAGGAATGGGTGACATTTCAGGTCGAGACCTGAAACATCACCCATTCCTTCTTTCCACCATTCCCGAGTTACTCCAGCATTTTGTCTATCTTTGGTGTAAAAAAAACAGATGTCAGAGGTTATGGGGAGAAGGCAGGGGAATGGGGTTGAGAGGGAGAGATAGATCAGCCATGATTGAATGGCAGAGTAGACTTGATGGGCCGGTGGGCTAATTCTGCTCCTATCGCATGATATTACTCCAGCATTTTGTGTCTATAAGAGGAGGAAGTTTCTTCCCTTAGAGGGTCATTGGTAAGCTGAAGATCAGACAGTAAAGTGGAGCCGATGGGATTAACAATGATTGTACAGAATAACTGAACTGCCACTCCAGCAGTTGCATGACCTACACTTGGTCACATTTCTGAAGCTCATGAAGGAAAATGACAGTGGCCCCCATCATCACAGATATAGGTGTCCACTTGTTCAGCTTCTCTGGAATGGTCATATTTAGCACATTTAGCCATACTTAGATAATAATAACAAAATCAGAATAAAGCTACCTTTTCAGTACAATAGGGACAGCTACACCAGGGTTCTTTTTCAGGCCATCAAGAATGTCTGCAGCCTTGTCTGCGTATATCCTCTGAATAGCCTTCCGGTGAATCACTTCTGAGGTTCCTCCAAGGGTGTTATCCAAACGGAATTTAGCTTGGTCATCCGCTGACATCCGTGACAGCTTCTTCAGAACAGTCTCCAGGACACGGATTGTTGCTAGATTTGTTTCCAAGATAACATCGAGCTGTGAAAAAAAAACCCGACGTAAGTAACTTGTTCTTTTTTGTAGGACAGAAGTTTTTAAGTTTTTCCATTTACTAAAGTTTTATGTCAGAGAAGGTAAGACATTCTAAAGTACAAAGTCAGGTATCGAGTTCTCAACATTCACATTTCAGGGGGGACTGGCACTGTACAATAACAACCCCCAAAACATTAACTGTTGAAGGAATACTTAGTCAATGTCTGTAGGACTTTTCTGAGAAAAAACCCAAATAAATTCCCGAATGCTGTGCCCGGGGAGTTGAAGTGCTGAGCCACAGGGAGATCAGGTTGGTTAATGCGGATCGAGCGGAGGTGTTCGGCAAAACGATCGCCAAGCCTACGCTTGGTCTCTGCCTTAAAAATATCCACTGACTTGGCCTCCACAGCCTTCTATGTCAAAGAATTCCACAGATTCACCACCCTCTGACTAAAGACATTTCTCCTCACCTCCTTCCTAAAAGAGCGTCCTGTGGCGGCTCCCAAGGGTCGTGCCATCATAGTGTCGAACCCCTTTAATTCTGAGGCTATGACCTCTAGCATGAGACTCTCTCATCCTCTCCACATCTACTCTATCCAGGCCTTTCACTTTCTGTATGTTTCAATGAGGTGACAATTGTGGGCTACAACACAACTGGAGCCTTTTACATGCAGCGCAATGATCACGCCTTATCTGCAACACAACCCAATTTCCCAGCCTGAGTTTCATATCCGTTTCCTATAGAAATGTAGCCATTGTAGTATCTGCAGCATTTTGGGGAGAAAGAGCTCAGCTTTCCAGTGTGGGAAAAATGCTTCCTCACTTTGTTCTTAAATTGCCCAGCTCTGATACCAGGACTGTTATCTCCTACCGTGTAGTTCTAATACCTTTAATGCTTAATTGCATCACACCGTAATCTACCAAATTCAATGCCTGGATTAATGCCAACTGTTATAAATTCAAGCTACAGATGGTGGCTAGAACTCAGGCAAAAACACTTGTGGAGATACAATTCATTCATGAATATGTAAAGAGGAACTAAAGGCTCAACGTATAGATGTTACTGGTAGCAGCAATAGATTAATCAACCATTGGCAAATAGAGTACATGCGATCTATCAGAGGTCTTTAATGCAACAAAGGTTGGTTGTGAGCTGTGATGCAAGCCAGCTTCCTATTCTAATGACGGGAGAAAGTGTATTTTTTGCCTGTTGCAGCAGGGATTTTGTTTTTCTTGTATCAAAGAGACACTGTAGAAATAAAACATTATCAAGGCCAACAACAGTTGCTCTCCTTGTTTACAAACATAAACACAAAATGCTGGAATACCTCAGTGGGTCAGGCAGCATTCCTGGAAAACATGAATTGGTGATGCTTTAGGTCGAGACCCTTCTTCAGACTGAAATATCACCTACCCAAGTCCTCCACAGATGCTGCCTGACCCGCTGAGTTACTCCGGCACTTTGTGTCTTTAAAATAAAAAAAAAACTGGCATCTGCTGTTCCTTGTTTTTGCTCTATTTGTTAATCTAGCTTGATAATTATTTATCCTTCCCCTCTGTTATCAGGTCCTTCCAGTCTTTCATAAGCTAGGGTACTGACCAATTCTCCTCTCCCCCATTGCAGACATTGAACGTTGTCTAAGGAACTGTTACATTACCATGCTGAGAACTATAGTCTTCACTCGGTATCCTATCCTCACTCTATCTACTGTGCTCGAGTGGTTTGATGGTATTTATGTATAATATTACCTGATTTAATTGGTTAGCATACAAAACAAAAGCTTGATATTGCACCTCAGAATATGTGGCAACAATAAACCTAAATCTTTACTCCGAAGCAATGTTAGCAAACTTTATCAAGTTTTAGTTTAGTTTAGAAACACAGCATGGAAACAGGCTCTTCAGCCCGCTGACTCTGCACCGACCAGCGATCCCCGCACTTACACTATCCTACCACCAAGCCAATCTGATCCAAGCGAGAATACGCCCCAATCTCCATTTACGGGGAAAGTGTGGAGAGAGTGTCCAGCTTTATGTTTCTGGGCACTCACATCTCAGAGGATCTCACATGGTCCACCAACACCGCTGCGCTGGTCAAGAAGGCACAGCAACGACTGTTCTTCCTGAGAACATTAAAAAAGACTTGTCTGCCGCAACAGCTGCTGACAACCTTCTACCGCTGCACCACAGAGAGCATACTAACGTATGGCATCTCTGTGTGGTATCTCAGCTGCACGGAGGCGGAGAGGAGAGCTCTTCAGCGCGTCGTCCACATAGCGCAGAGGATTATTGGGACACCGCTACCATCCTTGGAGGGCATCTACCACACACGGTGCCTCAGGAAGGCCGTCAGCATCCATAAAGACTCCTCACACCCTTGTAATGGACTGTTCGAACTACTTCCCTCCGGCAGACGTTACAAGGCCTTCTACGCCCGCACCTCCAGACTCAGGAACAGCTTCATTCCCAGAGCTATAGCGGCTCAGAACCGGCCCTGCTGAGTGCCCCCCACCCCCCTGGACTGTCTCCCTCGGATGGTCACGTCGCACAGACACATCTGCACTTTAGTCTGTTTTACTGTTTTAATGTTCTTTTTACAAACCATGTTCTCTGGGTATCTAAATCTAAATTTTATTAGTTATGTAAGATATGATATCGGATGGAAGCTGCATACCCAAATCTCGTTGCACTTATGTGCAATGACAATAAAATATATTATTATTATTATTATCAACCTACAAACCTGTACGTGTGGGAGGAAACCGGAGATCCAGGAGATAAACCCACGTGGGTTATGGGGAGAAAGTACAAACTCTGTACAGTCAGGATCGAACCCGTATCTCTGGTACTGTAAGGAAGCAACTCTACCACTGCGCCACCATGCCGCCCAATTAACATTGACGGCAGTGGTTGCAAACCAAAGGCACACCTGTCAGCGGCAACCATTGTCCACATTGCGGTGGCAAAATGCTTGCAAAAACCCCAATATCCACTTCATAATGGGCTTGTGTGCTCGCATGCCTGCGTTATGGACTTTCTTACCTCAAACCTCTCGTCTTCACACCTGTAGATGTGCTCTTCATATTGCGTTTTCTTCGAGCTGACGAAGGTGGAGTCTTCGGACCAGGAGGGGAAAGACACCCACGTATCATTTAGAACCTGAAATAAAAGCATCGATGATCGTTCCAGAGCAACAATTAGATGAACGACATGTGACTGTCTGCAAGAATCAATGCTCCTAACTATGTTCAAGAAGGAACTGCAGATGCTGGAAAACCGAAGGTATACAAAATTGCTGGAGAAACTCAGCGGATGCGGCAGCATTTGTGGAGCTAAGGAAATAGGCAACGTTTTGGCCCGAAACATTGCCTATTTCCTTCGCTCCACAGATGCTGCCGCACCCGCTGAGTTTCTCCAGCAATTTTGTCTACCTCCTACCTATGTTCATACATATCCTGGCAGTGCCACTTTATCTCTGAAAGAACTTACAAAACTTTACTTTGATAACCTGTTTGGAGAATGACATGTTAAAAAAAACACACACACATCATAGACTATTTCCCTTTTGTAATCTGTGACTAGATTTGTACAACTTTGTCATGTAGTGGCAAGTATTAAGAATTGGCTTGGCAACTAAACTACTTGTA
The DNA here is from genome assembly GCF_010909765.2 of Amblyraja radiata. Taxonomy (NCBI): domain Eukaryota; kingdom Metazoa; phylum Chordata; class Chondrichthyes; order Rajiformes; family Rajidae; genus Amblyraja; species Amblyraja radiata. The sequence goes on from NC_045999.1 coordinate 9,935,321, forward strand.
AATGTTTATTAATACATTGCTCGAGCAATTTATGCTCGTTGATGAAAACATTTGTACTCAGTCGGTAATGCCCCTGTCCCACTTAGGAAGCCCGAACGGAATCCTCTGGAGACTTTGTGCCCCACCCAAGGTTTCCGTGCAGTTCCCGGAGGTTTTTGTCAGTCTCCCTAATGGTCGAAAGTGGTTTCTGCTTCATTTATGTTCCGGCGATTATTTTAAAAAATTCAAAACCGGCCGCGACTATAAATAGGTTGCCGGCAACCACCTGCAACCTCCGGCAACCACCTTCAACTAGCATCGCAACCGGCTTCGACTATTTTTAGTCACGGCCGGTTTTGAATTTTTTGAAATAATCGCCGGAACATAGAAGAAGCGGAAACCACTTTCGACCATTAGGGAGACTGACAAAAACCTCCGGGAACCACACGGAAACCTTGGGTGGGGCGCAAAGTCTACAGAGGTTTCCGTTCAGGTTTCCTAAGTGGGACAGGGGCATAAGTCATCTGCACAAAAACCTGCAAACACAAGCAGTTCAGCCATTTAGAAACTTCATCATTATCTACCAGAGACTTCAGTGTGCAACAAAGTCATTCATAAAATGGCCCTTACCTCTTTGCAAAGAGGAGTTCTGCCAGTGCACTTGGGTTGTTGGAAGCTCTTGGGCAGGGCACGGTAACTTGAACCAAGTCGTTTACAAGAAGCATAATCAATCTCCATTGCAATGCCCTCTGTAGCTCTCTCCTTTGGAAATGCCTCAATGTGAGAAGATTCCTTATAACCCAGGAAATTCTTAAACCAGACAAAGAGCTCAGGAAACTTTCTGCAAGATAATATGAATACAAATAGTAAAATCTGGCTCACAGCAAGGAGACATGTCATTATGCACACAGGGTCCACATCAAGTGTCCATCTATCAAGCACATATTTACACAAATTCTATTTTATTCTCCACACCTCCCACACCCACCGCCCCTACCCCTACCCCCCCCCCCTCCCCCTGCCCTCTGCTCCCCATCCCCATTCTACCACTCAACTACACACTTCCCATCTACGTGCCTTTGGGAAAATTTCAAGAAAATAGAGCAGCCAGGGAAACACACATGGTCAGAGGACGAATGTGCAAACTCCGCGTAGACAGTACTGGTGGCCACAATAGAATTCAAGTTGCTGGTGTAGTGCAATAGTTCTACGAGCCATGTCACGGTGCTGCCCTTCTCCTTTCTAGTTTGATAGAAGTTCATGAGTTGCAGTTAGGCCATTTGGCCCATCAAGTCTATTCAATCATGGCTGATCTATCTTTCCCTTTCAACCCCCATTTCCCTGCCTTCTCTCCATAACCCCTGACACCATTGATGTGTATCTGCCCAATCTAACTTGGCCTTCAGTTTCTCCCTTTCTCTCAAGGTTTTCCAAACTAGGCTGACTACATCGATCGAAAAACAAGCTTTCTGTTTGTTAAAATAATGTTAATGAAAGATGTAAATTGGCACTTTGGTTTAATCTGGCGATCAAAGTGATCATGGCTTATCTGCAACACAGCTAAATTTGCTAGCCTTAGCTTCACATCCCTTCACACACACTCGCACAATATACCCAAGTGGCGAGGTTATATGAAAGTAATTGAGAAGTTTTACTATGCAGACTGTGGACAGGGAAAGTGGGAGACGTACGATATGTCTCTTATTTAGAAACAAGTGTAATGTTGATATGATGTTTCTTTCTTTTAACCCCGCTAATGCCTGAATGTGCCACCCACTGATTTCAGAGCAAAGCAAACTATTTTGTTTAATGAGGCCTAGAGAATAGTCACTGATCGTAACTGGTGCGACATTGTAATAACACGTAATGGAAATTAAACTATAGTCAATTAAAGAGCTGGCAGAGCAGTAATGTTAAATAGAGTTCACCATTATGAGCAGCTCATCCTCAGGAAATGTGCACTCATCTACATTCTGTCACGTTTTAGCATCTATCACATGATCTTCAACCCCAGTAATTTCAAGCACAATATAATCACTTGTTCCAGTGAACAGATTAACCTGGAAATACTCTTTCATGCTCAAGCCTTTAATGTAGGCCTCAACAAGGAACGTTGGGGCCCAAGTTGAACTGTCACCTGAAGCAGTTCTCTTGCATTTTTAGTGACCAGTTACCAGCAAAGTGCATTCTTAATTCCATATCCCGAAAACGTTTTTAACCGCTGATTAGCTTGTTCAAAGTGAACATTATTTCCCCAATTTACATCCCAATACTCTTTTTTTTTTAAATTTTAGCTCTCATTCAAGATACCCAATTATATCTTATTGCCTAAAATGTGTCAAATGTCAAAGACTAGCTTTAAGATATCCGGAGCAAGTTTTTTACATGGAGAGTGGTGGGTGCCTGGATCGCACTGCCAGGGGTGGTGGTGGAGCAGATACGATAGTTGCGTTAAAGAGGCTTTTGCATAGGTACATGGATGTGCAGTGAATGGAGGGACATGGATTATGGGCAGTAGACAAAATTGCTGGAGAAACTCAGCGGGTGCGGCAACATCTATGGAGCGAAGGAAATAGGCAACGTTTCGGGCCAAAACCCTTCTTCAGACTCCTTCTTGAACATGGATCATGGGCAGACAGAGATTAATTTAACTTGGCATCATGTTCAGCACGGACATTGTGGGCCGAAGGACACGCCCCTTGCTATATTGTTCTGTGCAAGTTAATTCGCTGAATTGTTAAATCAAGAAATTGTAACCCACAAAATCCTTTTATCTTCAAAACAAAACTTGGGCTAGATATTTGTTTTTTAAGAGAAAAATGTCGCTGCAGTCTTCACAGTTTAATAACGCTGATCAGAAACCTCTCCCAAACACCCCATCCTCTCGGAGATTACTCACCCCAGAAACGGAAACACAAGGTGGACCAGTTCTGCACGAGAAATCACTTCTTGATTAAAAATCACAAGACAGCGTAGGAAATTCTCATATGCCTCCGCACTCCGCAGTGCTTTTCGAACCTAAAATCAAAGCGATCATACTTTATTAGCATTTCCACTCCTGCAATCGTTTGTGCGAAATGAGAAGTTGAATGAAAGTTCTTAAGAGCAAGGGCCTCATCAATGCAGCAGGCCACGTCCTCCATTTGTGTAGGAAGGAACTGCAGATGCCGAAGATAGGCACAAAATGCTGGAGTAACTCAGCTGGACAGGCAGCATTGCTGGAGAGACGTTTCGGGTCGAATCCCTTTTCTTCGGTGAGAGTAAGGGGAGAGGGAGACAGAGAGATATGGAAGGATAGTGTGTGAAAACACAGATCAAAGGGCATGGTGATCAAGGAAATGTAGCTTGAGTTTAACAACGGTTAGCTTGAGGGGAAGGTGACAATGAGGCATACAATCAGTGATATTCAATCAGGAGGACAATAAAAACTAGGATGGGGGAGGGACGGAGAGAGAGGGAAAGCAAGGGCTACTTGAAATTGGAGAAATCAGTATTTGTACCGCTGGGGAGTCAGCTGCCCAAGCGAAATATGAGGTGTTGTTCTGTCCTCCATTTACTGGGCAGTCCCCTACCTTCCCAAATCCCATTCAGGTGAAGTCTGTCGCTGTTTTTCTTCATAATCGGCTGTTTAATAAAACTAATATCCTTGGATAATTCCAAATTTGTGAAATGATTTATTACGAAATGTTGGAATATTACAACTAGGAGTTGTGTATTGTTTCACTTTCAATTGAAGCACCCACAACACATTAAATCCAAGCAATTCCTACCAATCCAAAATTTAAAAAAAGTTATTCCATAGGAAAACTTTGACAGAGAATCATGAAAACATACAGTACACCACAGAAAATATGCCCTTATGGTCCACTTTGCCCATGCCAACCATGCTGCCTATCCATGCTGATCCCATTTGCCTGCATTGGAAGTAGCTCTACTCTGTTCCTATCCAAGTACCTGTCAAAATATATTTTACAATTTGTAATAGAATATAAATATGCCTCCACTACCTCCTCTGGCTACCCGAACCAAATATTTACCATCCTCCGTGTGAAAAAGATTACCCCTCAGATTCTGTTTACACCACCCCTCACATCTTAAACCCGCGCCCTCTCATTCTATTGCGTAAGAAAGAACTGCAGATGCTGGTTTTAATCGAAGGTAGACACAAACTGCAGGAGTAACTCAGCGGGTGAGGCAGCATCTCTGGAGAGAAGGAATGGGTGACGTTTCGGGTCGAGACCCTCGGCCCATCGTCTACTCCGCCATTCAATCAGGGCTGATCTATCTCTCCCTTCTAACCCCATTCTCCTGCCTTCTTCCCATAACCTCTGACACCTGTACTAATCGAATCTATCTATCTCTGCCTTAAAAATATCCACTAATTTGGCCTCCACAGCCTCCTGCGGCAAAGAATTCCACAGATTCATCACCCCCTGACCAAATAAATTTCTCCTCATCTTCCTAAAAGAAGGTCCTTTAAATCTGAGGCTATGATCTCTAGTCCTAAACTCTCCCACTGTTCAGACAGATTAGATCAGTTTAACTTGGCGTCATGTTTGGCACAAACATTGTGGGTTGAAGAGCCCGTTCCTGTGCTGTACTGTTATGCTTTACATTTTTAAGGTAGTTCCATGCCCACAGCGTCTTTCGAGAATATAGCTTTGTTTTAACGCCCTTGAGGCATGGAAATTTTATATTAATAGCAGTGGTGAACAATTTAGCAAATCATCTTCCTTTAATTCACTGATTTGAGTCACCTTTTCAAAGAATAACGTTTCTGTTCCAGCTCCATGCTTATTGACCTCAGCCAGGGACTGGTCTTTCAATCCCAACATCTTTGGTTTCTTCTACAAAAAGAAAGAAGAAAACTTAATCACGAATAACATTTGTTTAATGCAGGTTATCTTGATGAATTGCAAACTAGTCTTCCACCTGAGAGTGACTGGACTGCACTTACATTACTGGGATAATTAAAAAAGGTCACTTCAACAACTTAATGTTTGCATTGTCTTCGCTTCCATTCCCACAACAGCCTTGACCAACAGAGGAAGCAGACAGCATGGGTAGGGAGGAACTGCAGATGCTGGTTTACACCGAAGATAGACACAAAATGCTGGAGTAACTCAGTGGGTCAGTCAGCATTTCTCGAGAGAAGGAATGGGTGATGTTTCGGGTCGAGACCCTTCTTCAGACTGAGAGTCAGGGGAGGGGGAGACACAGAGATAAGGAAGTGCAAGGTGTGAGAATGAGACATCAAAGGGAATGTGGCTAAAGGAATATGTAGAATAGATCATTGTTCGCTGTGGGGAAGGTGACAACAGAGCAAACAGAGCTAAGATTTAATCAAGGGGGCAGTCAGACTAGTCGGAGAACTAGGAAGGGGAGGGGGTGGGGGATGGAGAGAGAGGGAAAACAAGGATTGCCTGAAGTTAGAGAAGTCAATATTCATACCGCTGGGGTGCAAGCTGCCCAAGCGAAGTATGAGGTGCTGTTCCTCAAATTTGCACTGGGCCTCACTTTCTGACCTGGCCTCAGCCCAGGTCAGAAAGGTCAGCATGGTAGTGGGAAGGGGTGTTCAAATGTTTGGCAACTGGGACATCATGTAGGCCAATCCATGATGAAAGAATAGGTCGACTGAGCTTGTATTCACTGGAATTTAGAAGGATGAGATGGGATCTTATAGAAACATATAACATTCTTAAAGGATTGGGCAGGCTAGATGCAGGAAAAATGTTCCCGATGTTGGGAGAGTCACGTTTAAGAATAAGGGAAGGGCCATTTAAGACTGAGAGGAGGAAAAGCTTTTTCACCCTGAGAGTTGTGAATCTGTGGATTTCTCTGCCACAGAAGGCAGTGGAGGCAAATTCACTGGATGTTTTCAAGAGAGAGTTAGATATAGCTCTTACGGCTAACAGAATCAAGAGATGTGGGGAATAAGCAGGAACGGGTTCCTGATTTTGGATGATCGAAGGGCTGAAGGGCCTACTCCTGCACCTCTATTTTCTATGTTTCTTAGCAGGGACCAAGAATTTGCAACACCTGCCAATCTACAAATTATTCTTCCTGAAAATGACCCTTAGTTGATCTGACAGTGGACTTGTTGACAGGAAATAAATTCTGTGGTTCCAAACTATTCCAGACAATATCTGACCCGCTTGAACTGAAATCCAGGACGTGAAGTGAAGATAACTCGGTTCTGTGTGTGGTTTTATTTCTTACTTACTGGTTTTGCTTTTCTATGTTTCGTAGAACAGGTACTTTTGAAAAAATATGTTTAATGCTATTATCTTATTAGCAGATAGATCTCAAACCAAAGCATCAAACGTATTAGTTTTGAGAGGGTGAGGGGTGCAAATTTAAAAGAACATTTCCTCGAGAGTGTGTGTGTGAATAGCAAAATCCACACAGCAAGTTTACCACAAAAGTAAAAATAAGTTTTGAAAGCAATTTCTTTAATACGACAGAGCAAGTTAAACAAAGGCAGCAAAAAGAATAAACTATGTATGATAAAGAATAACAAGCCTAATGTTAAAATATGGAACTAAATGTGTATTATGAGAGGTTACTATCTACTACAAGGAACCTCAAGCACACTTTGCAAACTTGGACATAATGGCTTTGAGAAATCCTCCAAAAGCATCTTGGGGCAATTCATCATGTGTATCACACTCTCACTGAACTCTCAATCCAATGTGTTCGGGTTACACATCTGAAGATGGTCTTCTTTGACAGGTTACACAACTGCATATTGTTGTTATCAAGTCTTGATAATTCTCCATTCATAGAGATAGAGACATACAGCATGGAAACAGGCCCCCTGGCCCAGTGAGTCTACACTGACTATCAACCAGCCAGTCACACTAATCCCACACTAATCTAATCCAATTTTATTATCTCTATATTGTTATTAATTCCTCCCCAGGTTCTACCACTGATGTGCACACAAGGGGCAATTTACAGTGGTCAGTTAACCCAGTGGTTCACAACCTTTTTTAGCTCATGGCCCCCTTGGGCTCTTTAATTTTCTGTGCCCCCCCCCCTGACATTATTAGCGGAAAAAAGGTGGCCCCCTTCATTGAACCTGTGGCCCCCTAAATCCCCAAATTTTTCTGTGGCCCCCCTGAAATTTGCCATGGCGCCATATGGCCCCAGGTTTGGAATCACTGAGTTAACCTATAAACCTGCGCATCTTTGGGATGTGTGATAAAACTAGAGAACCCGGAGGACTAACCCCATGACCCACACAGGGAGGCCACAGTGAGAACGTTCAAACGCCACACAGGCAGCACCCGAGGTCAGGATTGAACCAGAGTCTCTGGCGCTTTGAGGCTGCACCACTGAGCGGAAAGAAGCATCAGCAAGGAGCCTGTCCATGAAACAGTGAACCATTACTTACTTTCACGGGTGGAGTAGCTCCGGTGCTTGAGTGGCGACGGATCTGGCAGCCATTCTGATTGCTTCTTTGCTTATTATTGTTCAGCTGAGGCTTCTTCACTGTGCTGCCATGGTCATTCCTGACCGAGTCAGCTTTCTCTGCCGTTGTTTTACTCAGCAGCTGCGGAACAAAAATAACTTTCAATCAGCTGGGCTATAAGCTCAAAGTACCGCACTTTAGGAAGAAAAGGACAAATCAAACAATGCACATACTTATCCATATCATCCTAATAGGGAAACACCACTCAGCAGTTGGTCATGTACTTCAGATCAGATCCTAGCAGCAGCTACCTGTACTTTCCATTTCCACAACTCCAGAAGGAACCATCAACTTTAGTTGCAGTGTAGTTTAGAGATGCAGCATAGAAACAGGCCCTTCGGCCCACGGAGGCCACACCGACCACAGATCACCCGTTCATACTAGTTCTGTTATCCCACTTTCTCATCCACTCCCTGCACACTAGGGACACTTTACAGAGGGCAATGAACATAAACCCAAACGTCTTTGGGATGTGGGAAGAAACCGGAGCACCTGGAGGAAACCCATGCAGTCACAAGGAGAACGTGCAAACTCCACCCAGACAGCACCCGAGGTCAGTATTGAACCAGGGTCCATGGCCCTGTGAGGCAGCAGCTCTACCCGCTGCAGCACTGTACTGCCTGTCAGGGGCGGCTGACGATGCAACTGTATGTTGAAGAGAGAGCTCAGAAAATCTCATCTCCATGGATATAAAACCAAGTGGAACAGCGATCCCAAGGCACGGGGTTTGCTTTGTTTCCAAACTGCTTTGTGGTACAGGAGAGAACTTTGCAAATGTGTGAAATGTGAAGCCTTATGTGGAATCAAGCCATGAACCGGAATCTGTGGGTGTGTTTTAATGTTCTGTTGTTGTAACGATAGCTTGTGGTTTGACCATGTACATATGTCGTGCTGTCTACATTAAGGATGAGGAGAGATTGTTATAAATTGATGGTTGAGCCGTGGTTGCAAAGTGGTTATCTTTTTATACTTGGATATTACCGCTAAAGATCAACTCGCACAATAATACATTCGGCGACATTTTAATAGGTTACTCGGGAGGTGAGGAGTGGGATTGAGTGTGTGAAGGGGGAACAGATGAAGGACAAAGTAAGGTTTTGTTTCCTCCAAAGACTTGACAGAGTAGTTTAACTCAGGCACCTGTGGTTTTCAGCTGCTTCAATCTCTCCTATAAAACGTCACAAATATTTATTGTTACTTACTCTAATTATTAATACTTGTCATTGTAGACGTATTATGGTAGAATAAAAGGATTTGTACTTTCTAGTCTAACCATTGTAGCTATTGACACATCAGTACAACTCGATGACAAAACGGAAATAATGCACAGAGCGACGTGTACCAGGGTGGACATTTTCCAATACTTACAACAGAGCTGTTTGCATCAGGCAGGAACTGCCCAAACTCTGACAGAAGATCCTCCTGGTTTTTAAACAGCCTTGCTACTTGGGCATATACCTCCTGCTCAGTCAATGCTGGCGTGTAGTTTCCACCGGCCTCTTTTGCATTCCGTTGCTCCTTCTGTTATAGCAAAAATATTTAAAGCATCTTAGAAAAGAGACAGGCGCTCGTTAAAGGACACAAAGTGCTGGATGTCAGCAGGTCAGGCAGCATCTCTGGAAACATGGATAGGTGACGTTTTGGTTCAGGACCCATCTTCAGACCCTCTCATCAATACAGGGCAATGTAGAGTGGGGGTTCTGCGTATCTATATACCCTCTTTTTATTTTTTTTTGCTTTTATCCAGTTGCCCACATCAAAATATACCTTGCATCTCTCTCCCTCCATCTTTCCTGATGTTATTGATTTTAGCATCACATTGGAAAATATGTAAATGTACGGCTGAGAAATTGTATTAATGAAGGGCTGTGTGAGAGAGGCTGCCCTCTAGGATTCACGGTGACACAATGAATAACTATCCCAGCCACCAAAAGAGATACTGAGCACACGTATGTGCTCAGCTTGCCACTCGTAACATGGGATGGGGTATTCTTTTCTCCATTCATCTAAAGAACGTGGTGAAAGATTACAACCTTCACGTGGTCCGCCCTGTTTCGACTAACGCAATCAACTCGACGTGCACAAACGGAAGATCAAATAGAACAAGTTGTCCAACAACTTTAGGCTGTGCACGCCACACGAAAGAAGAATCTAAAGAACATAAAAATAAAATCGCCAGACACCGAGCTGCAAAATACAAATTAAATTGAAAAGAGAGAAAATAAAACAGGACAAGATGGAAAGAAGTATAAATAGATGTTTACACCAAAGACACAAAATGCTGGAGTAACTCAGTGGGACCGGCAGCATCATGGGAGAGCAACAACGGGCGAGCTTTCAGGTCAAGACCTTTCTTCAGAAGAAGGATCTCAACCCAAAACGTCACCCATTCCTTCTCTCTGGAGATGCTGCATGTCCCGCTGAGTTACTCCAGCATTTTGTGTCCAAATAGATAAGGAGTTACAAAGTGAAAGGGACGAACAAAAAGGAAGACAACAAAATATTTTCCTGCGGCTGTTAACACTAGGGTGAGGGAAAGGCTTGAAATGCTGTGAGTTTTCTTACCTGGTACGTATGTAGGATCTCCAGAAAGGCCTTATAGATGTCGGGCTGTCCCTGGAAGCGGTTTTTGATCTTGTTGACATAGTTAATGGCATGATTGAACTCCACGGGCTGATTGTTCTGCATGGGTGGCGTGGCGGCGTGAGCGCTCGTGACTGGAGTGTGAGGCTGCACCGGAGGTGACCGGGGAGAGGCGTATGGAGCCATTGATGCGTTTGGTTGGCTGGTTGGCGTGTGTGTTTGTGACTGCAGTGGCTGCAAGAATGTAAAAGCAAAATGAACTACGTTTTGCTAAAATCCCAAAAACAATGCTGCAAAATCTATCAATCAACTTGTTATCCCAACTCTGGGAGGGGCACAAACTCAATTGACGTTCTCGCCTACTTGCTAAACTGTAGGCCGTTATCTGTGTTTCTAATAATTAGTCAATTGGTGCTTTGCCTTTGATGTGGCTGTTTTTTTCTTTCGTTTAGAGAAATATCACACAGAAGCTATAAATGGTATTTATTCAGGAATGCTCCCCACTAACACAAAAGTAGTGATGGTTTGCCCACAACTTTATGCAAATCCTTAGAAATGAGAGCCCAGATCCTAATAATAATGTGCAGGAAGGTGCTGCAAATGCTGGTTTACACCGAAGATAAACACAAAATGCTGGAGTAACTCAGCGGATCAGGCAGTTTCTCTAGAGAAATTGAAAAGGTGATGTTCCGGGTCGAGATCCTTCTTCCTAATAATAATGGTAGGTAGACGAAAATGCTGGAGAAACTCAGGGGGTGAGGCAGCATCTATGGAGTGAAGGAATAGGTGATGTTCCGGGTCGAGACCCTTCTTCCTAATAATAATGATAGGTAGACAAAAATGCTGGAGAAACTCAGCGGGTGAGGCAGCATCTATGGAGCGAAGGAATAGGTGACGATTTGGGTCGAGACCCTTCTTCCTAATAATAATGATTGATCAATCATGGAAATATGGCAACGTTCTATTTCCGTGACATCAGAAGCGCATCCATAAAGTGACCTCTCTTATAATCAATCACTATAGGTGGATTTTGTAAATACTCAAATATAAAACCAAATCACAAATCCCAACACTCATCATCATGTATTCGGTGCAAATCTCCCAGTTAGAAAGGCTTCTGCTAACTTTACCACTTTAATTTCATGTATCTTGTGTTTTATGACTTTCGGCAGATCAATTTCCCTCCTGGGATAAATAATGTTCTATCGTATTGTATCTTAATTCAATAGCAAACTAGTCAGAATAGTGAACAATATTTAAAAATACAGTTTCCAGTGTTATATGCACTACTCCCAAAAAGCAATAAGTGGAGTATATTTTTTCAGAATAAAAAAGGGAGAGAGATGATTTATGACTGAGTTTGGGATGAATTTCTTTACTCAGACAGTTGAGGATGCACAATCACTGAGTATATTCAGGGGTAGGATTGACAGATACCAGGGGAATCGATGGGCATGGGATCAAGCAAGAAAGTTCTGAGATAGGAAATCACTGTGGGTTTTATCAAATGTGTAGCATTTTTACTGCACATGTAACAGGAAAAGAAATGAAGGGTTGCCAAGTTTGTTTCAATGAAACAAAATACTTTGATTGCTTATTAATTAAAGGTTATTGTGCTACACATCCAACTATACGCAGGAACTCCAAAGTTATTAACAGCTATTTTTCACAAAACAAAATGCATGCAATGGATAAAAGCACTCAAAGATGAATCACCACAGTACTCAGCACACAATATACCAAAAGATCGGTGATCTTAAACAAAAAGTGTTCACCAAGACTAGATATTTATCATAAGAATATGTTTGATGTAGAGTTTACTTTAGTTTAGTTACTTTGCACTTTACTTTGGAGACACAGCGCAGAATCAGGCCCTTTGGCCCACCGAGTCCGTGCTGACCAGCAATCACCCCGTAGACTAACACTGTCCTACACACTCGGGACAATTTACAATTTTACTGAAGCCAATTAACCTACAAACCTGCACGTCTTTGGAGTGTGGGAGGATACGGAGAACCTGGAGAAAACCCACGCAGTCACACCTAGTTCTCGTTGCACTTCCACTTTTCCTAATCTGACACCATTCAGATAATAATTTGTCTTTTCATTCTTGCCACCAAAGTGGATAACCTCACATTTATCCACATTGTACTGCATCTGCCATGCACCTGCCCACTCACCCAACCTATCCAAGTCACCCTGCAGCCTCATAGCATCCTCCTCGCAGTTTACACTGCCACCCAGCTTTGTGTCATCCGCGAAATTTGACCCATGGTCAGGAATAAATATGGGTCTCTGGCATTGTAAGGCAGCAACTCTACCGCTGCGCCACTGTGCTGCCCAAGGAGTTGTTCACCTTATGAATGGGTTACTTCACAGTTACTGTTTTTGCTAATAGGTATCTCTAGTTTGACACACGACCTAAAACCAAACTACCCTGCTTTAAAAAAAAAAAAAATCACTTTGCAGCAATTGAATTCCTTGACTTCAAGTCCATAGTAGTTATCGCAATCTACTTTTAAAATCAACATTGATGTTGGTCGGTCAGTTTTCCTTACAAATCTAGCACCACTTTATTTAACATGCAGAAGCCCAGATATAGTCAGATTGAGAACAGGAATGAAAATTCCTCATAACCCTTCCATACCTTTGGCTATCTGAATAGAAAGGGAAGTTCCACAACTCTACCGGGCGGCACGGTGGCACAGCGATAGAGCTGCTGCTTTACAGCGCTTGCAGCGCTGGAGACCCGGGTTCGATCCTGACTGCGGGTGCTGTCTGTACGGAGTTTGTACGTTCTCCCCGTGACCTGCGTGGGTTTTTTCTGAGATCTTCGGTTTCCTCCCACACTCCAAAGACGAAGAGGTTTGCAGGTTAATTGGCTTGTTATAAATGCAAATTGTCCCTAGTGTGGGTGTAGGATAGTGTTAATGTGCGGGAATCGTTGGTCGGCGTGGACTCAGTGGGCCACAGGGCCTGTTTCCGCGCTGCATCTCTAAACTAAACTAAAACTAATATATACCCCTTGAAGGTAGGTTTACAACTGGCACAGTTTTGAAGGATTTACCTACAATTGACTGGATTTGCCCACAGGTGACACCTCGAATGTTCACTTTAGAGAGTATGGAAACAGGCCCATCAGCCCAACAAGTCCACGCAGGCTATCGATCACTTGTTCGCACCAATTCCATGTTACCCCACTTTTGCATCCACTCCCTACACATATGGGGAAATGTATGGAGGCCAACTAACCTCTTCGTCTTTGGGATGGATAGCCTGGAGGAAACCTACGCAGGCACAGGGTAAACATGCAAACTCCACAAAGACAGCACCCAGGGTCAGGATCAAACACGGGTCTCTCATGCTGTGAGACAGCAGCTCTACCAGAGAGCCACGTTCATATTATGAAATTGAAATCAAAATTATTAAAATGATATCAAAATGAAATCAAAATATTAAAAGGCAACAATTTTTTTTTAAATGATTTACAGGAAAAAAGTTTTTCTGAAGCTGGTTAGCTGCAGCAATTTGTAGATAACCCAATCTCAAAGATTAGTGAGCATTCTCATTAATAACTAAGATGAGAATGTCATTATGGGACCTATGAACAAGGTTCGCTTTCCCAGCTCACAAGGTACAATTTTAGATGTTACAATTTTTAAATTATTCCATTAATAAATAATGTTCACTAAAAAAAACGATAGTATCAAATAAATCCAACCAACAATAGCACAATATTGTATGAGCAGTGTTTGCAAGCTGAGTCTTGAGTACACTAATAAGATGTCACTGGTAAAGAATAAGTCATGAATTAACCATTGTATGCTTTCTTTGAGTTGAGCAACTTTGAGATGGAGATCTTGGCACAGTGCAAGGCTTTAAATAAAACCTGACAATTACTAATACCAGTGTTTAAGAAGGAACTTCAGATGCTGGAAAATCGAAGGTAGACAAAAGTGCTGGAGAAACTCAGCGGGTGCAGCAGCATCTATGGAGCGAAGGAAATAGGCAACGTTGTCTATTTCCTTCGCTCCATAGATGCTGCTGCACCCGCTGAGTTTCTCCAGCACTTTTGTCTAATTACTAATACCAAACAGGCATATCTGTTGTAAAACATATTTTTCCAAAACATTGTTAGCGTCAAGGCTAAGCTCAGCTATGGAGCACCACGGACTATTTTCTTGGGCAATTGTGGACACAGAGTATAACGGACTAGTTCTCGCATTACTCTGGACACAGAGGACTATGGACCGCCTCTTGCACTACTGTGGACTTCTTTTCTAATTATGTTTTGAACTAATGATTTGTTTTATATAATCTTTTTTTACTGTATTGTGGAATGTATGTGTCATTTATGTCTGGGTGTTGTCTATGTACCTATTATGCGTCTGCAACAAAAATATTAATTACACCTGTACCTCAGCGTACCTGTACACATGACAATCCATTCAACTCAACGTGACATTCTCTAATCTAAAATTTATCCTTCCAGTAAATGGATGTCAATCGAGGTTAAAAATAAGAAAATACAAATATTCAGAGAACTGCAATAACAATGCAGGAGTGAGCTATGCGAGTGTATTTCAGTTTACATCAGGGGAACAGAGAGAGGACGTCCTGATATGCCTGCACCAAAGGTCAGGTAAATCCAATGGTAAGTTGCACGGAGGCGCAGCTGGTAGAGCCGCTGCCTCACAGCTCCAGAGACCTGGGTTTGATCCTGATCAAGGGTGCTGTTCGTGTGGAGTTTGCACGTTCTCCCTGCTCTGGTATCCTCCCACATCCTAAAGACGTGCGGGTTTGTAGGTTATTCAGCCTCTGTAAATTGACCCGGGCGTGTAGGGAGTGGGACGACACAGAACTAGTGCGGATGGGTGATCGACGGCTGGCGTGGACTCAGTGGGCAGAAGGAGTTGTTTCCATGCTGCACCTGTAAACTAAACACAACTGAACTAAGTAGAAATGCACCAGTGAAGCTGCTGTCCCCGGGCTTACCTTGGCGATTTTGGCAGGTGGTGGTTGTGGTGCTGGTTGTGCCGGTGCAGGCGCAGCGTGTTGCTGCGGTTGCTGCTGGTGTTGCTGCTGACTCTGGGGCTGGGCCGCGTGCTGGGGAGTGATCTGATGGACTTGGCCAGGCGTCGTCACATTTACCATGTCATTGGTCTGCACCTCAATCTTGTAGCCCGGAGGCAGGAAGGTGTTGAAGCCCATGATGAGGTCGGGGTGCCCCTTGAAGAGCTGAGAAACACGGCTAATCACGCCGGGGGTGTCGATGCTGCAACGTTTTTTAAAAGAGAGAAGCAATTGAAATTCTAAAGCAGACGATGACTGTGCAACTTCAACTTATATAAACCAAGGGCACGGTGGCCTAACTGAAGCATTGAGAAAGGCGACAGGGGTATTGGTTTAGACAAAAATGCTGGAGAAACTCAGTGGGTGAGGCAGCAGCTATGGAGCGAAGGAAATAGGCAACGTTTCGGGTCACCCGAAACGTTGCCTGTTTCCTTTGCTCCATAGCTGCTGCCTCACCCGCTGAGTTTCTCCAGCATTTTTGTCTACCTTCGATTTTCCAGCAACTGCAGTTCCTTCTTAAACAGGGGTATTAGAAACATAGAAATTAGGTGCAGGAGTAGGCCATCCGGCCCTTCGAGCCTGCACCGCCATTTAATATGATCATGGCTGATCATCCAACTCAGTATTGGTTTATTGTTGTCACGTGTAGAGAGATAATGATGAAAATATGTGCTTTGCGCGCTATCCAGTCAAATCATACCCTACACGAGGACACCAGGCAGTGCAAAAGTGAAAATAAATAATTTGCTTGATGAACTGGGCTGCATGCACAACCCTTCGGGACAGCGCGGGGTGGCGCAGCGGTAGAGCTAATGCCTTACGGCGCCAGAGACTCGAGTTCGATCCTGAGAACGGGTGCCTGACTGTACAGAGTTTGTAATTTCTCCCCATGAACTGCGTGGGTTTTCTCCGGGATCTCCAGTTCCCTCCCACACTCCAAAGATGTACGGGTTCATAGGATAATTTGCTTGGTATAAATGTAAAATTGTCCCTAGTGTGTGTAGGACTAGTGTTAGTGTGCAGGGATCGCTGGTCTGCACGGACTGGGTGGGCCTGTTTTCACGCAGTATCTCTAAATTAAATTAAGCAAATAATTTACCGACTACTAACCTTCATCGAAGCTGGATATTTTAACTGATGTAAATCATTAATGCGATCCCCACACATCTTTAGTTTAGATTAGTTTAGAGAAAAAGCGTAGAGACAGGCCCTTCGGCCCACCAAGTCTGTGCCAACCAACGAAGACTGGTGCACTAGTTCTATCCTACACACAAGGGACAATTTACATCAGCCAATTAACCTACAAACCTGCACGTTTTAGAATGTGGGCGCAAACTGATCACTCACGAGGTCACAGGGAGAACGTACAGACTCCGTATGGGTTGCACCCGTAGTCAGGATCGTACCCGGGTCTCTGGCTCTGTGAGGCAGCAACTCTCCCTCTCAGCCACTGTGCCTGCCAATTCTAGGCACATGCCCTTCCATCTAACAATACACTTGCTATCAGTTTTACATTGTGTAAGAAGGAACTGTGATGCTGGTTTAAACCGAAGATAGACACAAAAAGCTGGAGTAACTCAGCGGGACCGCTTGTGTTGAGTTTTACATTGTTCTTATCCACACTAACAGTTATTAAGCGTTTAGAAAATAAAAACAGAAACATTCGTTAAGATAACCAGTACATCCACGAATGTGACAAAGGCTGCTTACCCAACACCTCCCTTCACACTTACCTCTGAGACTTGAACTCCTTCATGATATCTAGAAAGTCATTGTAAACCTGAGGCTGGTTTCCAAATTGTAATTTCACCTGATCCAGATATGACAAAGCATCTTCCACCTGGCCAAAGACAAACCAAAAAGTTACATCAGTTTGATAGCACGCAAAAACATGTCCTTTTAAGATTTGACCTTCAGTTTAAAACTGATAAAACATTAATTAATTGCAGGTGAGAATATCCCATACAAAACCCATTGTTAAATGAGAATGTAGACAAAAATACTGGAGAAACTCAGCGGGTGAGGTGGCATCTATGGAGCGAAGGAATAGGTGACGTTTCGGGTCGAAACCCTTCTTCATTTAGTTTGTTACAATAAGATACATAGCATTCTGCATTATTTCTAAAATTAAAAATGTCCCCTTCATTACACTGGTTTGATATACAGAATTGTTTTAAATGTGTGAAAAATATAAGACAAGGACCCCTAGGTACACAAAATTGCTGGAGAAACTCAGCGGGTGCAGCAGCATCTATGGAGCGAAGGAAATAGGCGACGTTTCGGGCCAGTCTGAAGAAGGGTTTCGGCCCGAAACGTCGCCTATTTCCTTCGCTCCATAGATGCTGCTGCACCCGCTGAGTTTCTCCAGCAATTTTGTGTACCTTCGATCTTCCAGCATCTGCAGTTCCTTTTTGAAGACAAGGACCCCTAATGGTTCCTATTTCATCATCTATAATCAACCTTTTTTAAATGTCGGAGTTCCCCAGGACTATCTTTGATCGGACTTTACCTTGAACTAAACGTCATTCTGTATCTTTATGTATCTGTACTGTGCAAATGGCTCGATTGTAATCATGTCCTGTCTTTCTGCCGGCTGGTCAGCACACAACACAAGCGTTTCACTGAACCTCGGTATACGCGACAATAAACTAAACTGATCTCAACATCTTTAAAAACAGTAAATACCACGTCTTTACTTGATACGTGAGACAGCAAGAGCCACAAAAGACTCAAGACATGCTGGAACAGACAGAATAATTTAATTCCAGTACAAGATCCAATCAAGAGAACATGCATCATGCAATAATTTTAAGTACATTTTAAAACCATGGCCGTCAGCCAACCATCAAGGCAGTAACTAGTGGTGAGACAAACATTTGTCAAAAGTAGAATAAATCTACATCTCTAAACGTTTATCATCATATCATTATGCACTTTGTGGTTTTAGTTGCTATTATTAAAGCAGTTTCTCTTCAAACCTATGGTTAAATGCATCATCAGAACCCTTTCATAAAATCTTGAACCACAGCCCATTCAACCTCCGATGCCGTCTCTGAAAAGGCTGCTCTTTCACAAATTGTTTTCACTTTCACCATATTGTCAACTGCTATTATTTACTGATAGCGAATTCCCTGCGTTAGCTCTTACAGAAAAAAATCCTAACCTTTGTTCTTTTAATGAGCTGAAATGTATGCCGTCTAATTATCAGCTCATTACAATACTCGTGTGTCACTTTCTTGTCGTATATGTTAATTTCAAGTATAATAACCTTGTTATGAAGGCTGCATATATCTACTAGTTAAAACACCATCAGTATTCATGAATAGTCTAAAATTTGTTTCTGACATTTAGCCCGTAACAAACAGATCACAAATAATTTCCTTTGCTTCAATTAAGTGAATGCATTTAAATCAGGCAGGGGATGATGTGTGCTATAAAAAAGGACACAAAGTGCTGGAGTAACTCAGCGGGTCAGACAGCATTACTGGGCAAAATGGATAGGTGATGTTTCAAGTCTGGACCCTTCTTCAGATCCAAAACATCACCTATCCATGTTCTCCAGAGATGCTGCCTGATCCTCCGAGTTACTCCGGCACTTGGTGTCTTTTCTCCACAGTCACCCTGCTCCTTTCCCTTCTTTCGTACACTCATCTCACATCAGCGAGTCCCCCGTTTTCCTTTAACCTCCCCTCTTTCCCCTCCCCTGACCCCATTCACCCCCCCCCCTGGCTTTACGTTTCACTCCTCTCCTTATATGACAACCATTTATCTCCTTTGTCACTAATTCCTTTTGTGTAAACTAACATCTGCCGTTCCATTTTCCTACATTTGTGGGATCCAACTATAGCCGAGGAAAATTACTTTAAATTGTATATGTTTAGCAAATTCAGATCTTCTAAGCATTTGCCTATGAAAGTGTTTTGAGCTGTACTGTGGAAACCACAGCTGACCTTGAGCCTCTGGAACTGCTGCTGCCCTTGGACTGGTGTGGCTGGTGCTCCTGGCAGGTGCGCATGGCTCTGGGACACCACCTGCTGTCCATGAGGTTGAACTGACGCAGTGTGATGGTGGCCACTGTGCACAGCCGGAGTATGGCTGTGACTACCAGAGCTCTGAGGCATAGCCGAAACCTGCAGCAAAAACAAAGATGCAACTTACAGCCCTTCACACTTACTGACCCATCATATGCATTGCTCAAAAATCTCAAGTCTGAAGGAGAGCCCCATTGGGTCCAGTTTCGCCACAGGTGGCCATTATAACAGACAAGCAATCCAGTATAAGTATTGACATTTGTGCAATCATACTCTATTGAACAATGCAACATTTTCAGCTTGCAATAACAAGAGACAAAGTTTATTAAAAAAATCTTTACTTTTGAAAATTCTGCTGGGGAGAAGTCTTTGTTACTGTAAGCCTGAAATTCTCTCGCCCCTAACCCCCTTTACCCCCACTGACAATGGATTTTGAACATAAACTTCGATAGCACAAAGTTTCTCAGGAACATAACTAAAGTGTTATAGCTGAAGCTAATGAAATTAAAGTAGCAAAGAGGACAGCACAGTGGCACAACCATACTCTGGCACAGCGGTGGAGATGCTGCCCTGCAGCTCCAGAGACCCAGGTTCGATTACACAGTGAATAAAGTCTAGCCATCCAGTGTGAACTTCTTTGGCGAATGACTGGCCCTCTGACTTAGGACCATTACTTTGACAAGGCAAGATGTGCTGGATGCAGGGAGGATGTTTCTTTAGCTGAGCGTCACAGTCTCAGGATAGGAGGGTAAGAAATTTAGGGCTGAGACGAGAAGAAATTTCTTCACTCACAGCATGGTGAACCTTTGCAACTCACCATCACAAAAGGTTTTGGACGAGTCACTGAATACATTCAATTGGATTGATATTCAAGTACAACAGACATCAACGAGTGTGGGGTCAGCACAAGTCTACATAGTTCACTAGGAGAATCACCCATGATGGTACAGAATGGCCTTCATTTGCTGCAATTTTGTTGTTATCACTCTTTCTATTGTCATTAGCTGACATGTCAAAAACAAAGGTGCTGCGGCGTCAGCTGATAGACAGACCACTTACGGTCGAACCCTCGTCAGTGGTTACGAGGGCTGTCACGTGACGTCATGGGTTAAGGGGGGAGTGTCCTGCTACATAAGTATATCTCACCTTGAGATCAGCCCAGTCGACAGGTAGCTGAGCTCGAGACAACACCCTCGCTCAGCTACAGCAGCAATGACAATTATGTTAGTGGACCAAACTTGCATGGAACATCTGAATAAAGCAACTGTTTATTCACCACGTTTGGTGCCGCTACAGTGCATAGATTTAAAGTAACAATTATAGGGATTAGAATAAAGCTGAAGAAAAACCCTTTCACCCAGAGACTAGTAGACATTTGGAAATCATTGCCTTACAGAGTGGTAGATGCAGTAGTCCTCATCATAGTTAAAAGAGCGTTGAGATACGCACTTGAACAGCTGGCTGGTGGAAAATACTTTCTTTTGATGGACATGGAAACTGTGTGTGTTGAATGCTACCCAGTGTTGTACATTTTGAACAATTTTATGCTTTAAAAATATGGTAAATAAAATGGTCAATTCCAGTCCTGTTAAAATCCTTGGCGAAAGCAAGACAAAATTTGTGCCCGTGCAACTGAGAATCACAATCCAATTACAGCTCCTCCAGAGTAACGAGCAAAATACGTCATTCAAGACAATTTAAAAAAAATGTACATCAAATAGTAAATAGACATTGGATTAATTTGCTTTGAGATTACCTTCAGTAAAAATAGAATTTGAAAAGTTAATTACTTATAACAGGAGTAATGGAATTAAATCTTATTCAAATTTAGTTCAGTTTTGTGACATAGCGTGGAAACTGGCCCTTCAGCCCACAAAGTAGGCACGGTGGTGCAGCGGTAGAGTTGCTGCCTTACAGCTAATGCAGCGCCAGAGACACGGGTTCGATCCTGACTGTGGGTGCTGTCTGTACGGAGTTTGTACGTTCTCCCCGTGACCCGTGTCGGTTTTCTCCGAGATCTTCGGTTTCCTCCCACACTCCAAAGACTAATGCCCCTGTCCCACTTAGGAAACCTGAACGGAAACCTCTGGAGACTTTGCGCCCCACCCAAGGTTTCCGTGCGGTTCCCGGAGGTTTTTGTCAGTCTCCCTACCTGCTTCCACTACCTGCAACCTCCGGCGACCACCTGCAACCTCCGGGAACCGCACGGAAACCTTGGGTGGGGCGCAAAGTCTCCAGAGGTTTCCGTTCGGGTTTCCTAAGTGGGACAGGGGCTTTACAGGTATGTAGGTTAATGGGCTTGGCAAATGTAAAAATTGTCCCTAGTGGGTATAGGATAGTGTTAATGTGCGGGGACCGCTGGTCGGTGCGGACCAGGTAGGCCGAAAGGGCCTGTTTCCGCGCTGTCTCTCTAAAACTAAAACTAAAGTCCTCTTCATCATCTACATCCTCCCCCTTGGTCAGATACTCCGCCACTTCAACCTGGACTTCCACTGTTACGCTGATGACATCCAGATCTACCTCGGCACCAAATCCCCCCACAACCCCCCCCTCTCCCATATCAACTCCTGTTTGTCAGCTATAAAAACCTGGATGCAACATAATTTCCTCAAACTCAACAGCGATAAGACAGAATTCCTCCTCATAGGCTCCAAAGCCACACTCAGCAAAATCAATAACCCCACTCTCACCATCGACGGCACCACTGTCTCCCCATCTCCCCAGGCCCGCAACCTTGGCGTGATCTTTGATTCCACCCTCTCCCTTGAGCCTCACATCCGCCATGTCATTAAAACCTCCTTCTTTCATCTCCGCAACATCGCCAAACTCAGACCCTCTCTCACACCTCCCGCTGCTGAAAGACTCATCCATGCCTTCATCTCCTCCCGACTGGACTACTGCAACTCACTTCTCCTTGGCATCAGCTCCACCTACATTAACCGACTCCAACTGGTCCAGAACGCAGCCGCCCGACTCATCACCCACACCAAATCCTGGCATCACATCACTCCAGTCCTCAAACAACTTCACTGGCTTCCCATCTCCCACCGGATCAACTACAAAATCCTGATCCTCACCTGCAAAGCCCTCCACCATTTGTGTACTAGTCATGTCTCTACTATTTATTTCATTCCCCTTACATGTTTTCCTCTACCTGCTAAATTTTTGTAAGGTGTCCTTGAGACTCTTGAAAGGCGCCCATAAATAAAATGTATTATTATTATTATTATTATTATTAAAGTCCATTCCGACAATCTCCTGGTAACTAGTTTTATCCTACACACCAGGGACAATTTACAGAAGCCAAAACCTGCATGTCTTTGGAATGTGGAAGAAAACCAGAGCATCAGGAGGAAAGCCATGCGATCACTGGGAAGTAAGAACGTATGAACTCCGTATAGACAGCACCCGTAGTCAGATCGTACTTGGGACTCTGGCGCTGTAAGGCAGCAACTCTCCCGCTGCATCACCATGTGAGATAAGGTAATAGTGAAATACCAACTGAACATGTCTCTGGTGTTCACGATTTATTGAATGTGCAAAGACCGGAATGAATCCCAAAACAAGGGAGTCGCTGTAAACAAATGCCAAGTACCTGGTATCCTGGTGTGACCGAGTACTGAATGCCTGCTGTCGGCTGCATGTTCTCCGATACTGCCTCGTAGACAGGAGGTGCTGGGGCTAGTACGCGATGCTGGTGTGAAAAGGTTTCAGCAATGCGACGTTGCTGAGATGCATAAGCTGTTTCTTGCTCATCCAGTCGGCGCTTCATTATGTGTTCATACTCAAGGGAGCCCTATAAACCTAAAGAGGAAACACAACCATTAGTACGGCACCAATAAATGCACATTCACTTCATTAAAATATTTTATGAGATCTTGCATTTATATATAAAATCATGAATGTAGTAAAATGTCCCAAAATGCTTCATAAATGTACAAAATGAAAAAAAGCTCGTCAATAATATTAATAGGAAAGGGAGAAAATCCTTGGTAGATATTATAAATGACCAAACGTCATGGAATCACACAGAGGCAAATCAATAAATGATCCTCATCTTAGTGATAAACAAATCTAGAAATTCCTCATATTTGAAGGGATAGCAGAACAAATTGAAAGAATGATTTAAGAATACAGTAAGTGGATAGTATTGCCATAGGGCAGCAGAGCACAACAAAGTTCGATATGGTCTGTATAGATCTGGTACTGGATAGTTTACTACTGTGTACCAGATACACTCATGCCTACACCCTTTGGATTTCTGGATCCGGGAAAACACCACATCTACAAAGATTTTGCTAAAAGCAACAAGTGAATATTATATTGAAAGAGTGAGCAAAGAATAGAACAACTGTAAAATCATAATGACAAATCGAGGTCCAATTTAAAAGTTGCTTGTCTTCATTTTAATGGACACAAGTGTTTTGAATACTGTCAGCACTTCCAATCAGAAACCTACTCTGGCTGACTTCTCAACAACAATATCAATGTAAGGGAACAGTGAATCACAAGTAATGTCATCTTTTATAAACACTAGCAACATAAACCGCACAGTAGTTATAAGTTTTTGCTTTAAAACATCCTTGCTAGAAGATCAATGCAACCTTGACTGGCTGCATTGGGCAGGATTGATAATGCAATGTGTAAAGGGAATCCCAGTTTCACCATCAATCTCCACCAACACCAGCCTACCCAATCCCTTAACAGCACTTTCCAATACAAATCAAAATATGAGAAGCCTTTCTCCAAAAATGTGTGCACATTTCATATAAATGTTCTCACTTGGATTTGATTTAGTACGCTATCGTTCACACAATTACAGCTGTGAGCAAAACTGAAACATTTTCTGCGTGTTCCTGTTGAGTAACACTTGCACCGAATCAGTTACGTGTCTCTGTGTTATGCTTCTGCAGCAATTATTAACCAGCAAGGGAGAAAAAAAATAGCCACAGTGCCCTCCATAATGTTTGGGACAAAATCCATCATTTATTTATTTGCCTCTGTACTCCACAATTTGAGATTTGTAATAGAAACAAATCACATATGGTTAAAGTGCACATTGTCAGATTCTAATACAGGCCATTTTTATACATTTTGGTTTCACCACGTAGAAATTAGAGCAGTGTTTATCCATAGTCCACCCATTTCAGAAAACCATAATGTTTGGGAAACATGGCTTCACAGGTGTGTTTAATTGCCTCCTTAATGCAGGTATAAGAAAGCTCTCAGCACCTAGTCTTTCCTCCAGTCTTTCCATCACCTTTGGAAACTTTTATCGCTGTTTATCAACATGAGGACCAAAGTTGTGCCAATGAAAGTCAAAGAAGCCTTTATGAGACTGATAAACAAGAATAAAACTGTTAGAGACATCAGCCAAACCTTAGGCTTACCAAATTCAAGTGTTTGGAACATTATTAAGAAGAAAGAGAGAGCACTGGTGAGCTTACTAATCACAAAGGGACTGGCAGGCCAAGGAAGACCTCCACAGCTGATGACAGAAGAATTTTCTCTATAATAAAGAAAAATCCCCAAACACCTGTCCGACAGATCAGAAACACTCTTCAGGAGTTAGGTGTGGATTTGTCAATGACCACTGTCCGCAGAAGACTTCATGAACAGAAATACAGAGGCTACACTACAAGATGCAAACCACTGGTTAGCCGCAAAATAGGACAGCCAGGTTACAGTTTGCCAAGTACCTAAAAGAGCAACCACAGTTCGGGAAAAAGGTCTTGTGGACAGATGAGACAAAGATTAATTTATATCAGAGTGATAGCAAGAGCAAAGTATGGAGCAGAGAAGGAACTGCCGAAGACCCAAAGCATACCACCTCATCTGTGAAACACGGTGGTGGTGGTGTTATGGCCTGGGCATGTATGGTTGCTGAAGGTACTGGCTCACTTATCTTTATTGATGATACAACTGCTGATGGTAGTAACATAATGAATCTTGAAGTGCATAGACACATCCTATCTGCTCAAGTTCAAACAAATGCCTCAAAACTCATTGGCCGACAGTTCATCCTGCAGCAAGACAATGATCCCAAACATACTGCTAAAGCAACAAAGGAGTTTTTCAAAGCTAAAAAATTGTCAATTCTTGAGTGGCCAAGTCAATCACCCAATTGAGCATGCCTTTTATATGCTGACGAGTAAATTGAAGGGGACTAGCCCCCAAAGCATAAGCTAAAGATGGCTGCAATACAGGCCTGGCAGAACATCACCAGCGAAGACACCCAGCAACTGGTGATGTCCATGAATTGCAGACTTCAAGCAGTCATTGCATGCAAAGGATACGCAACAAAATACTAAACATGACTACTTTCATTTACATGACATTGCTGTGTCCTAAACATTACGGTGCCCTGAAATGGGGGAACTATGTATAAACACTGCTGTAATTTCTACATGGTGAAACCAAAATGTATAAAAAATGGCCTTCATTAAAATCTGACAATGTGCACTTTAACCACATGTGATTTTTCATCTATTACAAATCTCAAATTGTGGATTACAGAGGCAGCTAAATAAATGATGGGTCTTTGTCCCATACATTATGGAGGGCACTGTAGTTTATACACAGTTAAGCAATGAACAAGTGCATGTGACTAAATGCCCAAATCATTTAGATTGCAACCTGCTGGCACTAATTTTGTTTTGCAGACTCTGGCTCCTCACATTCTTGTACTCCAACTGGGAATATGCTGTGCAGCTTCAAACAACATACAGAAACGTGGAGTTTTATTTTTTGCAAAAAATAATTTGTGGGAGCACCTTCACCAGAAGGAATACACTGCTTGCAAAGATGCAGACTCAAAAGCAATTAAGAACAAGCAATAAATGCAGGGCTTGCCAACGATGCTCACATTACAAAAGACAAATACCTAATTATTCCAAAATAATACAGTAATTCTGTCTTTTGATAATTCTAGTGAAAGGATGGTTTAAGAACAAAGTAGATATTTTCCTCTTATTCTGGCAGGAAATCTCAAATGTGTATATAGGGTAAACCCAGGAGAGCTACTTCTCATGAACGATGTGATAGTGTCAATACACAAGTAGCATTCTGAATAGGTGCTGCTAGAAGTAGGTACAACACAAGACATGGATTAATATTGCATCTATAAACACATGTGGAAAGCTGTAAATAAAGGTCACCCAAGCGACAGGCATAAGCTGCTTTTATCTTGCAGGTGTATTTATTTCCAAAATAGTTATTGCAGTATTGTTCAAGGTTTCAATAGAATGGTAGAACTTCTTAATGGTGTTCTTAATAGCACAGAAGCTAATCTATAGCTGGTTGATTCCAAACAAACACCTAATCCCACAGAGAACCGTTTCACTACTGCTGTGCATTCTGGATAAAGACCCCTTCATTCCACAATATCTAGAGCTGCTTCTCACCATGAGCAGATAATGACTTAACAGAAAGTTGAAACAACTTGCAAGGTGAAGTGTCAATCATAGAGATAGACTCAAAGTGCTGGAGTAACTCAACGGGTCAGGCAGCGTCTCTGGAGAAAATCGACAGGTGACATTTAGGGTCGGGATCCTTCTCCAGACTTCATCATTCTTGAGCAGCGTAGGTCCTGATTAGTTGTTGAGAATTTTGCAGAGGAAGAAGTTTCACATTCTAGATTTAATTAGTGTTCAATATTTTGAAATGTGTACTCAATGCAGGAAGAAACAAACTGAGGAGGAGTTTCACTTCAGGTCCCAAAAGTCAATCAATCAATCTTCATCACCTTGCCTGTGAAAAAGTTAACTGACTTTCTTTCACAGAGTACTGATTGAAGCAAAGCCAACATGATGACTCTGGGTGGGAACTGGAATTTACAGCCTATCCACAAATCGTGCAACATGTTTTAAATATGTTAATACAACAGTAACAGTTCTTACAAAATGGTTATTACTGACTATACTGTACATACAAACCAAATTAAACTCTGACTAAATTGAAAGTGATAGATTGCCTGAACACCTTCCAACTTGACAAATGTGAGTCTACCTGCACAATTGACATCCATCATTCTATTCCTATTTTCATACTGTTTAATCAATGCACTCTAATGTACATTCTTACTTTTAATGCTTGCTCTACTCAAACTGTGCCTTATTTCTTATGTGTAAGAAAGAACTGCAGATGCTGGTTTAAATCAAAGGTAGACACAAAATGCTGGAGTAACTCAGACTGAAGGGCCTCGACCCATTCCTTCTCTCCAGAGATGCTGCCTGTCCCGCTGAGTTACTCCGGCATTTTGTGTCTACCCTATTTCCTCTGGTTATTTCACTGTACTGCAGAGGTGCTTAAAATGACATTTGGGACATCCAGAAGTCACACAAGTATGTATAACAAGGAACTGCAGATGCTGGTTTACACCGAAGATAGACACAAAATGCTGGAGTAACTCAGCGGGACAGGCAGCATCTCTGGATAGAAGGAATGGTTGACGTTTCGGGTCGAGACCAGTCTGAAGAAAGGTCTCAACCCGAAACGTCACCCATTCCTTCTATCCAGAGATGCTGTCTGTCCCGCTGAGTTACTCCAGCATTTTGTGTCTATCTTCAGTCATAAAAGTATTATTTTTTAATCATATCTGGTAAGACAAATTTAATATTTAGAGTGCTTCACTTGTACTTCAAGAAAACACAATTCATCATGAAGCTATAACATAATACCAGAATGCTAAAACTTCTGAATGAAAACTTCTTCTTGAACAAAATAATTAAAGATGAGTTCAATATAAACTTTCACACTTGCAGACCAGCACGTTATTTATTTCCTGAAATAGTCTGCTCTTGGAAAAGAGTATTACTCTTATTTATGGAAAACTGCTAATGTAATCAAGCTGTATGGATAGGCCAACAACACAGTTGACCCACTAATTCTATAGTCACTGTTCTCCCACATACAATGCACTTAGTCATCATTTCAGTAAAAGACTAACTATATTCTAGATAGAAGCAGAAAAGTCACTTTTTGAAACTGAATTTTCAAATCCATAAAGAAGGTAACAATTGTTTATTTGTTGTACTTGAACTTAATTTAAAATTGTAGTAGTCATTCAGTATCATTACTTGAAATCTTGGAACTTTGAAGATAGTATTTCAGCATTAGCACATTTAAAACTGGTTAGGAGACAAAAAAAATCCAGAATGGCTTAGAAATGAGATAAAGACTCGTACCAACAATTGTAGTCTCTGGGTGACCATCAAACATAAAGCGCGCTTCTGTCACAAGGAAAACTCACAGACTGGTATCTGCAATTACCTGCAGGGAAAGTAGTCAATCTAGTAGGGGATCCACTATCGGGAAGTTACCAGTTAACCCTCCCTGGGCACTTCCATCCACCTCACAACAGACTGAATACCTCACTGAAAAATATATGGACTATACTGTGAAAGCCATTCTTAAGAAAATGATATTTCTAAACATTTAGAACTCAAGACAAATTCAGGTATCCAGTAGAAGGGTCTGAAGAAGGGTCTCAACCCGAAACGTTGCCTATTTCCTTCGCTCTATAGATGCTGCCTCATTCACTGAGTTTCTCCAGCATTTTTGTCTACCCCAGGTATCCAGTAATTTATTTTATAATGAATTGATTTGAATTGTTATCAGTCAGCAATTAGTTATGTTGAGTTTAGTTTATTGTCACATTAACTGAGATACAGTGAAAAGCTTTTATTGCATGCCATCCAGTCAGTGAAAAGACAATACATGATTACAATCGAGCTATTTACAGCGTATAGATACACGTTAAGGGAATAACATTTAGTGCAAGGTAAAGCCAGCAAAGTCCGATCAAAGATAGTCCGAGGGTCACCAATGAGGCTAATAAAGTCCAAAATACATAGCAGAAATATTTATGATTTCATAATTTCACATCTCATTTCACGAAGAACAGAAGACAAAGATAACATGAGAGTTCCTTTAAGACTTGATGACATTTGCTCAGTAACTACCTCGGATACCAACTAATACTGAATAGTTAGTGCAAGATGCATAGTGCAACAGCTCATCCCATAATTATTGACCAACCTACACCGAGCGCTGCAATTGTCTTGCCAATTATATAATATCCTTTTAACACACACTATCAAGTAGCTTGGCTCGATAAATATTTACATATTCTTGTAAACCATTGTGTAACAAAGATTATACCGCTCTGAATGAACTCTCGTTGCACATTGGTTACCATCTCTGGTACACTTCCTCCTCAAAACTACAGATCAATGTTGAGCTTTTGTTTACTAGAACGACAAATTTAAGAGCAACTAGAAACACTTTTCTTTGAATCTTTTCCATACCAGATTTATTATGAATACAGACACATGAACTACCGTTACAAAGAACAGTAGTTCCAGACTTTGGGTAAAATAGGTATTACAAAGACAATGATAAAAAATGACGCAAATCTTTTTAAAATTTTGCCCAATTTAATCTCAGCCCTCCGGTACAACACCAGTCCTACTCTAAACAACATCATCTTTGCAAAATTACAAGAGGATATTGTTCGAGTAAAGGTCAAAATATATATGAATTTTAAATTGGAACCAAACTATATTTGCACTTGCTTCCTATTCCCATGGCCCTTTACCTCCACGTCAAATAATCTCCTACACTGTACTTGCACTCATATCTGACATCCTAGACCATGTCATCTTGTCTGAACAATATTAATATATCAATATAGTGCCCATAACACGATAAAACATCTCAAGATGGTTCCAGAGCAGCATTATCAAACCATACCTCATGCTGCCCGACAAATGATAATAACCAAAACAAAAGGTGGCACGTTTTAAGGTAAAAAGGATGTAGAGAAGCAGAGGAACTTTGGAAAGAAATTCCAGAGCTCAGGGCACTTGAAGAAATAATCGGCCAAGGGGGAGAATCGTGAAGAGCCACTTAAGGTCAGCAAGCACCGTAGTGCGGGATGAACAGAATTGTGTTTAAAATTACAACCAAGTTTTGATGATAAGCTTAGAAAGGTAAGACTTGATTAATATGTCATAGGAGTGAATTATAAAATCAACCCTCCCAAATGTGAAACTATGCGTGTCACCAGAAAGAGGAATCCAGGCGAAACATCTTACAATATACTTGGTGCCACCCTTGAAGAATCCAAACAAACCAAGTATCTTGGCATCAAATTGCAGAATGATCTGCGTTGGAATGGTCAGACTCATCATGCAACGGTGAAAGCAACAGGTGTCCTAAACTTTCTGAGGCGCAACTTTCATCATTGTTCAACTTCTGTCAAGGAGAAGCTATACTTCACCCTCGTTAGACCTCATTTGGACTACGCAGTTGCAGCATTGGACCCATACACAAATAAAAAAAATTCTTCCATCGAACGTGTCCAAAGACAGGTAGCTCGATTTGTTACTAACACCTATGAGAGAGAAGCGAGTGTCACCAAACTTCTGAATTTTCTGGGGTGGAACCCTCTCCAAGACAGACGTGAAGCTCACCGTTTGACCTGTTTTTACAAAATGTTAAATGGTCAGCTCGACATAGATTACAAGACCTACACCAAACCCAAACCAATTAGGAGCAGACGAGGGCATCCGATCCAATTTGTGATCCCAGCTACAAAGACAGATGTGTACAGCAATTCGTTCTTCCCCCGCACAATTAAAGCATGGAATAATCTCCACCCTACTATAGTTACCCAACCAGATGCAACTAAATTTAAAGTAGCTCTTTCTTCCCAATAACCCTTTCTGGCTTAAACCCTCCCTTCACCACCTCCAGTTTAAATTCCATTTGGAATATTTTGGAGGACCAAGAAACCAAGAACCAAGGACCAATCACTGGGGTATTAGGAATGGGGAAGCTTCATCGGCAGATGCAATGAGGTGGGAATAGTTAAGCAAAGATGCCAAGGGAGAAATAAGCAGTGTTATCAGGGATGCATAACCTGTTGCTCTGCAGAGGTCAAATACAAGTCTGGTTCAGTCTCACTCTGGGGTGGAGTCACTAGCTGTGGAACAAAGCTTGTAAAGGAGACTTAAAAACAATGTTATCAGAGTAAATGTGTACATTTACTGTGTTTTGGGGTCACATAATAACGGGCAAGCCATGAATAAGTTTACAGACATAAGCTAGAGAGAAAGAGATATCATTACAGATGATTCTCTAGCAACAACTATTACGAAAATAATGGTACCAAGGAATACGAGGCTCCACTCACATGACAATATTGGAGAAGCATTGAAGTTGCCAAGGTCAACCATGTCAAGTGCTACATTTGAGTGTCGTAGAACGAGAAGGAGAGCTTATCTCTGTCCTACAGGATAGAATGTGTGACTTAAGTGATCCACTTTGCTACTGAGGTAGAGGTACAATCTTGATAATTTCAAACATAGGATTTAAATTTGGGAGAGAATTTTTGAATCAAAACAAATACTACAGTGATCAGAGATGCCCTTCCGTGTAACTGAGATTATGGGGTTATTTAGTGACAAGATTTGGCAAGATCAAGGAAGTTGCCATGAACATGATGGAGCAAATCTAATATAAAGGGATGAAAGGAGGTAATAAAGAGGACAGGCAGTGAACATGAAGCCTCTTGAAATAGCAGTTATTTAAGAAAAACATTAAAGAAATCTGGGTGAAAACATTTTGTGGTACTTGGTCGATGGCATAGATAAAGCTTTAAATAAGAGGCTTGGGGATAAGAAAGGGCTGACAGGAGGAGAAACTGATGGCGATGGTAAGCAAACATACCCATGTATAATTTGGCGATAAACCCCATTCCCTGCAATGATCGGAATGGGACAAGAGGTGAAGAGATTTCATTTACAGGAAAGGTATCATCAGCCTTCAACTAAGTTTTTATCAAGCTGCCATGTTGACTCAATCACCCACTGCAAGATACACTGGAAGATGCAGAGGCTCACAGTAAGATAATGGGTGGTTTGGTCACCCTGCTATCGGAAGGATGTTGTTAAGCTGGAAAGAGTGCAGTGAAGATTCGCGAGAATATTGCCAGGAGTTGAGGGCCTGAGCTTTAGGGAGAGGTTGGGCTGGCTAGGTCTTTATTCATTGGAACGCAGGAGGCTGAGAAGTGATCTTATCGAGGTGTTTAAGATCATGAGTGGAATAAATTGAGTGAATGCACGGAATCTTGTACCCAGTGTAGGGAAATCAAGAACCAGAGGATACAGGTTGAAGGGAAGGATTTAATAGGAACCTGAGGGGCAACTTTTTTTTACCTAGTGATGGGTACGGATATATGGAACGAACTGCCAGAGGAGGTAGTTGAGGCAGGTACTATAACATTTAAAAGGCATTTGGACATGTATAGGAAATATTTAGAAGGAATTGGGCCAAACGTGGGCAAGTGGAACTAGTGTAAATGGGGCTAAATCAGCATATCCACAATCACGCAGCATAGAAACAGGTCCTTCAGCCCAACTCATCCATGCCGACCAAGATGACCATCTACAATTGTCCCATTTGTCTGGGTTTGACCCATACCCCTCCAAACCTTTCCTATTGATGTACCTGCCCAAATTAAACCGTGAAAAGACAGTGCATATACTTCTGACCTGCAGCCTCTCCCACACAGCGTACTGTGGTTACAATTCCTCTTAGACATCAATTCATTCATTATCATACCTCACGCAGGTAAACTACAATTGCCTTCAGAGGAGCTTCTGTTGTCCAATCAGGAATACCATCTTGTTGGAAGGCTGATATCACCATCTGCATCTTGACCAAAATCAAGGATACTTCACATTCTCTTGACTACAGTGGAAAGTCAAAGTGGCTTAACTTTTGTAACATTGTCCACTTATTGTGGGAGAACACTGTATAGCTTGTGGACACAATGTTAAGGGCTCAAGATACATTTTCTAGCCATAAGGTACTCAACACGAATGTCTTATTGTGATACAGCCAGGATTTTAACACTTACACAGGGAAATAGGAATAGGCCACCTAGCCTCTCAAGCCCACACTCAGTAGGACAATCAACATATTGGCCATTCCTTAACAGTTTTTGTAACCCTCACATAACCAGAGTTCAACATCAAATGTTTTAAAGGTTTACTTCTGCCTCAACTTCCTACTATGATGCTAAAAGTCCGAAGAATATTCCTTGGATAGACACAAAAAGTTGTAGTAACTCAGCGTGTCAGACAGCATACATGGAGAAAAGGAAGAGGTGACGTTTCGGGTCAGGACCCTTCTTCAGAATATTCCTTTCTTTGTCTCTGGGTCTTTGGTCTAATTGTGTTATAATGAGTAACTTTGTGCATTATTTATTCTGTTATAGGAAAAATATGAATTATAAACTACTAATGAAATTACACGTGGTTCTCCTGCTAAAGAGGTGGCTCCAATAGTCCAACTTAGTACCGAGTCACATTCATTCCTGTTGCAAAGGATGCAAAGTGCCATAAGTAATGTCATCAGCTAAAACAAAATGAGCCCTCTTCGTATTTATACCCAAACTAATCAATTTATTGTAATATAGAGCAATTTTAATGCTTTCATTTTGTCTACAACTCTCCAATATGCAACAGATCATAATTCATTAACCTGTAAACAAAATTATCCAAATATTTCCATTAGATATAGAGTCGTACAGCAAATATTTTCTTTAGTTATAGTCATACAGCATGGAAACAGGCTGTTTAGCCCAACTCATCTTTACCAACCAAGATACCTCTTCTAAGGTAGTCGCATATGCTCACATTTGGTCCACATCTCTCTAAATCTTTCCTATCCATGTTTTTTAAATGTTGCTTTTGTACCTGCCTCAACTACGTCCTCGACCAGCTCGTTCCTCCATCCCTTCAGTGAAAAGTTGCCCCTCAGGTAACTCCTATTAAATCTTTCCCCTTTCACCTTAAACTTATGCCCTTTGGTTGTTGATGTCCCTACCCTTGGCAAAAGACTGTGTATTCACCCTATGAATTCATGATTTTATACACCCATAATTGGATCACCCCTTAGCCTTTTATCATATATCTATGGAGAGGAGGACAGTCTTACTCGTTTCGAGTGACCGCCGATGATGATGAATTGATTATTGCTTCCAATGACAATATAGCCTTCATAAATATCCTATCAATTAAAGACCAAGGAAATTGGACTGTGAACTGCAGAGGCAAAACAGACAAATCACACAGAACAGACAGCATTTAACCAAACATTCAACCCAAAAGATTGGTGATATTTATGCTGCACATAATGCTCCACCCCATCTTCTTCAGCTAACTCCAACAGATCATTTTTTATTACACATGAACTAGCAGTGGACTTCCCAACACCTATTCTATCAACCCTCTTCAGAATGTTCAACACCTCTGCTGGCTCATTACCCCAGTCTTTTCTTTCCCAAAATGTCCCAGCTCCTTTGATATTTCCTGAGAACAATAACCCATCAGTTCTGGATTCAATGTTGTGACTCCTTTTTTGCAACTCTTTTGATGTTTTTTCATCCCTGCAACATGACCTTAAATGTTCATTCTATTTCATCTATGTGATCTAACCAAGGATTTAAACAGGTTTAACAAACTACTATTCAATCCAATTGGCACAGAAATTAGGCAATTGCTTATAGTTCCTTTTTATGGCAATGTAAACACCAACAGTATGTGAAAAAACAAAAAAATCGCTACTAAATGGTATCCAAAACCTAGTGATCATTCAATTATTATTTGATTTGCAGTTTAACAGAAAGATCAGATTACTTGCCAAAGCTTCCCATCATCAAAGAAAACCACACGACAATAAACAAGATCAAAGAAATTAGAAATCTAGGGGGGGGGGGTTAATTTTAAAAGCTTGAAAGCCAGTGAATGTTTTTTTTTTTTTTTTGCAACTATCTTCGAAGCAAAAAATGAAAATGTCATAAACAGTTTTTGTATTAGTGGAGGCAGTCTATTTTAATTGTTGTAGATATATCTGTATTGTTAGTGCAAGGCAAAACTACATATAAAACAGATATCTATCTTCAGATTATTAATCAAAAATCATTTGATGCTCAACAATAGAGAAGCAGATTTTGCTAATTGTTTTCCTAAAACATACTGACCAATATAACTACCTGGCATATCTACCAAGTAACAAAGTACAATAGTTACAGATTCTGTCACTTTTGTACATGCAGAAGAGCCCAACATGTGCCAATGTTAATGGATCCCACCATGACCTGCCGCACGAAGACAAGCTAAATATTGCTGCAGGGTAATGAACACTTGACACAATAGCATCAGCGGGACATACAATCTATTATATCACAGCACATCACACAGAACTAATGAGGAAGTGTCATTGGACATGGTTCCTTTTGATTTAGTTACAAGAGCTAGAAATCACTTCACTGATTTTTCATTTTCTATTCATTTGCCAACTTTATGTTAAGCAGCATGCGTTAATAACATTACTGAACGGAATTAAGCATCTATAAATGAAGTTAATGAACATGAACAAACCCTGAGGGGCTTAAATGGCAAAATACTCCTGGCTAAATACTGTAGACTTTCCATCCACGACCAGAGCTTAGAAATCTCTGCAGGCACTACTCCTGTTGGAATCATCAGCATTCAGTCTCAAATGAACTTTCAAAGTAATTCCCTGTTAACAATTAAAGTTAAATTAAAAATTATGGTGTATAAAATACTCAATTTTTAAAAGGAATATTAAGAAGACTATAATTAGATTATATACAAACCACCCTGCCTCCAATCTTGAATGATAATAAGAACATTTTTAATTTATAAAATGGTAAAACTTTCTTTCCTTGGGCCTTGTCAATAAGAACTGCAGAATCATGCTCAGCTTATTGACTCGTGAATCTTGAAATAGCTAAAACAGAGACATTCACTCTGACTTTCCTCCTTTTCATAGATTCGGGGACGTACGCACGCACACACACACACACACATATATATATAAGACTTTTTATAAAGTATATAAATAAGACTTCCACCGATTAGAGAATTTATCTGACACATCATTAACCTGAGCAAACTGGTTCTTCATTTCACTGAAAACCAGCTATTTTTGTTAAATAAAAAAGCCCACTCCCACCTCTCTTTTTCAGCTTTCCCTCTCCCACTCCCTCAATCTGAATAAGGATCCCCTCCCCATTGATGCTGCCTGACCAGCTGAGTTCCTCCAGCAGCTTGCTTTTTGCTCTGCTTTCATTCTAACAAAAAAGTCTCTATTAGATCTGTATTCCTTGGAGGTTTAGAAAAAAGGAATGGTGATCTTATTGAACGATTTGATCCTGAGGAGGCATGAAGGATAGATGTTGAGTTATTTTCATTAGAGGGAGAATCTTAAATGAGGGGCCATAGTTACATGCAGTCATACGTGAGAACTTCTCACAACCAAAAATAAATCTCAGGAATTAGCTAAATGGTTCCATGTGACACCAAAGTGAAATAAGAATCACGTCTCCAAAGTAATGTCTGCAATGTATGTTCTGTGCATGGGTTTTCCTCACTCATTTCAAGGCCAGATGTCTCAGGTCATATATCACCCCACAACTTAGGTCACAATGCTTTATAGAATTCATCACTAAATGGCACCAAAAGTAATGCTTCCCCAGTGACTCTTTCAACAAAATATATCTGATGTTATAGTACCAGAAACACAAACCATGGTTCAATCTGTGATCTAGGCTTTCAAAAATAGCCTGGCATGGAAACAGCATTACTTAATCTTTAGTTTAGTTTATTGTCACATGTACCGAGTAAAATAAATTCAGCCATTCTGAGAGAAAGGAGATAAAAACAATGAAATTCTCATGACTATACAATACAATTTTTTCTGGTTGGCATCCAGTGACTAGTGGAGTTCCACAGGGGTCGGTGCTGGAGCTGCTACTCCACACGTTGTATATTAATTATTTGGTTGAGGGGATTGAAGGCTTTGTGACGAGTTTGCGGATGATACGAAAATAGGTGGTGGGGCAGGTACACTGCGGAAGGACTGGGACAGGTTGGGAGAGTGGGCAGAGAAGTGGCAAATGGAATATAGTGTAGCAAAGTGTGGAGTCATGTACTTTGGTGGCAGGAATAAAGGCATTTTCTAAATGGGGAGAGAATCCAGAAATCGGAGGGGCAAAGGGACTTTGCGACTGTTAACCAACAAGTTAATCCGCAAGTCGACCGGTAGTAAAGAAGGCAAACGCATTAATTTCAAGAGGGCTAGAATACAAAAACAGGTTTGTAATCCTGAGGCCCTATAAACCACTGATCAGACGCATTTGGAGTACTGTGAGCAATTCTGGGCACCATATCTGAGGAAGGATGTGCTGGCCCTCGAAAGGGTCTAGGTTTAAAAGAATGATCGCAGGAAGAGCAAGTTAACATACAATAAGCATTTGATGGCACTGGGCCTGTACTCGCTGGAGTTTAGAGGAATGAGGGGGTACTTCATTAAAACCTACCAAGTAATGAAAGGCTTGGATAGAGTGGATGTGGAGAGGGTGTTTCCACTAGTGGGAGAGTCTAGGACTAGAGGGTATAGTCTCAGAATTAAAGGACGTTCCTTTATAACATATAACCATATAACAATTACAGCACGGAAACAGGCCATCTCGGCCCTACAAGTCCGTGCCGAACAATTATTTTCCCTTAGTCCCACCTGCCTGCACTCATACCATAACCCTCCATTCCCTTCTCATCCATATGCCTATCCAATTTATTTTTAAATGATACCAACGAACCTGCCTCCACCACTTCCACTGGAAGCTCATTCCACACCGCTACCACTCTTTGAGTAAAGAAGTTCCCCCTCATGTTACCCCTAAACCTCTGTCCCTTAATTCTGAAGTCATGTCCTCTTGTTTGAATCTTCCCTATTCTCAAAGGGAAAAGCTTGTCCACATCAACTCTGTCTATCCCTCTCATCATTTTAAAGACCTCTATCAAGTCCCCCCTTAACCTTCTGCGCTCCAGAGAATAAAGACCTAACTTATTCAACCTTTCTCTGTAACTTAGTTGTTGAAACCCAGGCAACATTCTAGTAAATCTCCTCTGTACTCGCTCTATTTTGTTGACATCCTTCCTATAATTGGGCGACCAAAATTGTACAAAATTGTAGGAAGGAGATAAGGAGGAATTTCTTAAGTCAGAGGGTGGTGAATCTGTGCCACAGAAGGCTGTGGAGGTCAGGTCAATATATATTTTTAAGGCAGAGATAGATTCTTGATTAGTACGGGTGTCAGGGCTTATGAGGAGAAGGCAGGAGAATGGGGTTAGGAGGTGAGATATGTCAGCCTTAATTGAATGGCGGAGTAGACTTCATGGGCCGAATGGCCTAATTCTGCTCCTATCATTTATGACAATAAAGCACATCATAAACATTTTATTGTGTGATTAGGTATTTCACCCAGTTGGTGGATGCAAATAGCAACAATAAAGGTAAATGATGCATTAGCTTTACGTGATGCATCCAATATTGGGAGAATACAATTTTAATAATATCCTTAGTTTAATGGCTCAATTCATAAAAAATACCCCCACAACTTACCTCTCTCCTTGAAGTATATTTGTGTCTCAATTTAGATTGCATACTTATGTCCTTGAGCATAGTCTACAGAGGACGCTGTCAAGGACTACAGTGCCAACAAATTGACTAAATCAACACTGTTTCAGAGATTGAAACTTTTAAAGAGCAAGTAGAACCAACTCTAATTTCCATTAATAAAGTATGCTACATATTATGAAACAGTTCACATGACCTGCTAAATTGGATTGTAAGGAAGCACATTCGCAAAATAAAACTATCCAGTACTCTTCTGAAGAAGAGAAGTGTACACCTCAACATTACCATGTACAACTGCAAGTTCTCCAGAGAACAAAAAAAAAACAGGAAAAGTGAAAACGACCCAGCAGACCAGTCTTCAGACGGGACAACGCAAACCAGTTCCAAAGCAAGATTCAGATGTGGGCTAGAGCAAAACCATGGAAGTTCCTATGAATGGGATTTTGAAATCAATACACACACACAGACAAGAGACGTGTGAATGGGGTGATGTGTACTGGAAGTCGGAGGGGAACTTTACAACATGAAACATAGAGTTCAAAACATTTTCTATCCCAAATGTAATAAGATTATATTGAAGGAGTTTCACTCTTGAATTTGATTGTTGTACCTCGAACCTCAGCAGAGCAGATTTACCAAAGCAATTTCATCAAATGTGCACACTAACTAGAATGCTTGTCCAGGTAATTAAATTACAGTATTTTTCTCGTAGTATCTTCACCTTCAAAGCCTCCTTCTCTTCCTCTCCAATTATATGGTTTCACAGCTTCCTGGGCTTTCAAACAGCATAGCTTTTCTGGCATATTCTGGACACATATTCCAACAAAATGTAAACATCTGATCCATTCTTCATCATGCTATACCGTGCCATGACATGTTTATTTTTGAATAAATGTATTTTATCTTCAATCCTATCTTCCAACTATTCAGAAAGGACGGTGTAGCTTCCTAAACTACTGTTTTTTTTTAAATTCTCAGTGGAGGCAATTCTGACAGAAATATTATTATTCTATTGTTATATTTTTTTTAAACAAATGCTTTTTATTCATATTTTAAAAGTACAACTTTGTCAAGTAATACAATTCTCTATATCTGTCATGCAAAGCAAACCGCATGTTTAGAACAAAAGCAACATAATTTCAACAAAAACTAAAATGAGATTACTTTCAAATAATTTGGAACAGCTTTAGATGTTTCTGTCATTAAATGTTCCTCAAAATAGAGCCCTTTTAACACATAAGCCTTTGGTATTTGTGCTTTGAAATATCTTTTCAACTGCTGCTCTGCTAAACTGAGATCCAAGCAAACAACAATGAAACGACGATTTCAGCCCCCGAAAGCATAAATCAGGCCGGGTGAAAGGTTTCAGTTTGAAGAAGGGACCCAACGTGAAACGTCACTAATCCACGTTCTCCACGGATGCTGCCTGAGCCGCTGAGTTACTCCAGTGCTTTTAACCTTTCTTTTGCAGACAAGCATCTGCAGTTCCAGAAAGTTTGTGTCTTTTTTTTAAAGCATAGATCAGGAGTTTGTCTGGCATTCGGCAATATAGGGAGAAGCAACACTATCAATTTGAGAATGAATAAAGGGCCTGTCCCACTTACGCAACTTTTTTCGGCGACTTGCCGGCACCCGTCAGTCGCAGCAGGTCGCCGAAAAATTAAAAAATGTTGAAAATCCAGCTGCAACCAGAAACGGTACGACTCTTTGGGCGACTACTCACTACCAAACAGGCGTCACAGAGGGGAAAGAAAACTACTGTATAATTGAAGAAGTCAATATAATCAAACCAAATCAGCTTGTGTCCAGGCGATTATCATGGCCATAAATGTGAAAGCACTGTTTGAATTGTGGATTTGTGGTCATTTATAAGTAGGAGAAAATGGTCTTAAGATTGTCGAATTCTATGAATAAGATAGAAAGATGATCATACTCAAACAATACACGTCAGAATGTAGGAGAAAACAACTTTAAATGTATGATGAACAATAATCAAGGATAGTGAGAACGTTTTCACCAATTTCAAAAATAATTACAAGAATGGAATAATGAATAGATTTCAGAGCAGTGACAATTGATATATTTGCCACACGTTTTCCATTCCAAAACAATATTAATCATCTGATCCATTTTCAGGAATGCTTGTCCACTTTAATAGTTTTGTGAATTTGACGAGAAGACAAAATCTGTTTTTTGAATTTTTAGTTCATTGGTTACTTGATAAAATAAGGAAGGTGGAAAGCTTGCATTTGAAAAGCACCTTTCATGAAAGCAGGACTTCTCAAAGCTCCTTACACTCAATTAAATGCTTCAGATGTGGAATCATTGTGGTAGCAATGGATATGCGAGTCAATTTGCCCACTGTAACATCCCAAAATCAGCTGAGCCACAACGAACAGATAATCTGCTCAGTTATATTCATTGACATTGCCAACTGCCACACCATCCATGTTCTTCTTTGAAATTGTGCTATGTGATCATTTGAATGGACAGAGGCCCAGTTTAACATCACATGTGAAAGACATTGCAGGATTCTCTAATACTGAACTAAATAGACAGTTTAGATTTGTACGCTCAAATCTCATAAGTGAAGTGCATTCTTAGTTCAGTTCAGAGATACAACATGGAAACAGGTCCTCCAGCCCACTGAGCCCACACAGGCCATCAATCACCCATACTTTAGGTCTATGTTATCCAACTTTCATATCCTACACACTAGGGGCAATTTACAGAGGCCAATTAACCTACAAACCTGTACGTCTTTGGAATGTGAGACGAAACTGGAGCACCCGGAGAAAACTCACGCAGGTGCGGGGAGAATGTGCAAACTCCACCTAAGTCAGGGTCAAACCTGGGTCTCTGGCGCTGTGAGGCAGCAGCTCTACCGCTGCTCCACTGTGCCACCCCCATTCTAATTCAGATACAAAAGCCTAGCAATTGAGATTGAAGTAATGTAGTAATAGTTCTTTTAAAAGATGGTTTGCTCTCATTTACCAGTAAATACAGACAGTACGAGACTAAATGCAGTATCACTATTGCCACACTCACCTATAACTAAACAAAAATCAGAAAAGCTGCCACATACTATTCAGTCTGAAGAAAGGTCTCAACCCGAAACTTTGCCAATTCCTTCTCTCCATAGATGCTGCCTCACACGCTGAGTTTCTCCAGCATTTTTTGTCTACCTTCGATTTTTCCAGCATCTGCAGTTCTTTCTTAAACATACTATCAATAGTTCACAAGAGGAAATAAAACTACAATTCCCACAATGCTTTGCCTAATTCCCAATTGGTCGTTGCTGCTTAAAGCTGAAATTCAAGTCTGAAGCAGCAATTCAGTCAGACAAAGCCGCAGCATTCGGGCAGACAAGAAAACTTTGCTCTAGTAGCACCACACGTGGAGGTGTGGAATTTAATCTGTGGAATAGACTCCACCCACTGCTACTTTCCTCAACAGTCACAACAAATTATTTAAATGAGCTTGCACTTGCCGCAGTTGAGTCACTTCCATCTAATTTTCACATTGCTGACCACATAACAAAACATCAAAGGTCAGGGCGCTTTACAGTAAGATAACCAAGTTTCAGCAGGTAACTATCATTAGCCCAGGAAACTTAAAAGATCATTCCTTTGGCTCCTTTATAAGATCTCAAAAAAGATCCATTAGATGTAAATCAGCACAATTCACAACAACACCACGGACAAGGGTAGCGCCACAAATTAAGACTTGGGGAGTTCAGTTTATAATGAATGGACAAATATGTTTTCGCTGTAGGATGCACTGAATATTCTTTGTGAAGACATGTGGGGAAAAAAATCAAAAGAAAAGAATAAGCCACACTTATTTGGTTATCAATCATGACATTTGGGCATGTGGGGAATGCAAATGCTCCATGGTTTTAACAGAGGTTACCTTTGTAAAGTACTTACTTTTAGAGCTTAACTGATAATATTTAGAAATAAAATAGTGCCTGACTGAAAAAGCAGAAACTTGCGTTTCTCTATATGAACATCCTGCCAAATAACACGAAAATAATCGCTTAGATAATGTTTATGCACACTATCATGATTTCTCGTTTGGTGAATCAATAAGTCGTGCGGCGCACATAAAATAAGCCGGTTAAAGAAAACACTCCTGTCACTAATTAATCAAAATTAAATTCCACTTTGTCTTAGGCAAAATAAATAAAGCTCAGAGGTCTGAGGCACAATATCTAATTCAGAAAACATCTGTGTTAATGGCTGTGAAACTCTCAAACATGCTTCTAACGTTATCACACGAAACATTGCAGCAGCGCTCTATTGTGTAAGAAAGCAACAACACGTTCATGAGAAAATTTTGTGCATCAATGTCTTAGTACGCTTTTTGGTCATGCATTTACAACTTGTACAAATAATTCACTACATGCCACACTAGCTGTCTGATAAAATTCAAATATTATTTGCTTTAGGGTCTGTTTCCTCCATTGGCATTTCATTTGCATGTAAATAACCATTTATTAAAACTGCATATACATAACTGCATTTCCCCATCACATATTCTTTTGTATGAAATAAAACTCAGAGTTTTATTTCATACAAAGTGTGCAGCATTTAACCTATTATGCCCATCGCACCACATTACAATTTCCAATGTAATAAGTTAAGAGGAGTTATGAAGAAATAGTTATCAATTATATACCTTGCATTGATCTCCAAATAAACTTTTATAACTCATTTGTATAACTTAAACTTATCATTTAATAATACAACTAAAAATTTGAACCTTCTCATTTTCCACACAAATATATGTGGATGTTGAACTACTCAACAAGATCTGATTATTCATATGTAACACTAGCAAATGTTGTTAGCTACATCGCACTTAGCTAATCTGAAATGAACCTACATCAGTAACTCAAGCAACATCATAAATCTGAATGGTAAGAGTCTAGAACCACAATGTTCACAAGGTGTGCAACACATAGTAAGCAAACTTTAGTCACATTTCACTACATAAGTTAGAATTTAAACTTACTATACAACCACCATCATGAATCTCCAAAAATATCACAATGGCTTATTTTGGACCCGCCCAGACAAGAACAATGATCTGACCCTGGAATCCCAGTGCTGCCAATGGTATTCCACAACTTCACCCTCTTCCCTCCAGCTCCCTCAACACACCAGGGCTATTCAATAATTCATAGAAAGGCTTCATCCATGAAAATTATCTTCAGCACCTTAAATTGTCCTCTATGTTTCTCTGTTGCAGTATCAAGAAAGCTCTCATTTATGCCCCAGAATAACTTCCCACTCATCCTCATAACATTCATTCTGACATAAATACTCATGCTTACCTAAACATTGTGCATTCACC
Source organism: Amblyraja radiata (assembly GCF_010909765.2). Taxonomy (NCBI): domain Eukaryota; kingdom Metazoa; phylum Chordata; class Chondrichthyes; order Rajiformes; family Rajidae; genus Amblyraja; species Amblyraja radiata. The sequence goes on from NC_045999.1 coordinate 9,979,334, forward strand.
TAAATTCCATGATAGAATCTCTGAAGTATTTTTTATAAATGTCTGCAACAATTGCACTCTATATTTATTCCATCAACTTTCAAAGCAACTTGCATAATGTATGGATATGGCAGCTGACATAGGCAATGGGTTTCCATGAACAACGGGACTACTTTATGAACAAATCTCGTATTTTAACAATAACCGCTAGACAATCGCGGACGACAGGGGAGCGGGGTTTCCTGCTCTATATACAGTGCCCTCCATAATGTTTGGGACAAAGACCAATCATTTATTTATTTGCCGCTGTACTCCACAATTTGAGATTTGTAATAGAAAAAAAATCACATGTGGTTAAAGTGCACATTGTCAGATTTTAATAAAGGCCATTTTTATACATTTTAGTTTCACCATGTAGAAATTACAGCAGTGTTTCTACATAATCAACTGTTTCAAACATCATTAAGAAGAAAGAGAGCACTGGTGAGCTTACTAATCGCAAAGGGACTGGCAGGCCAAGGAAGACCTCCACAGCTGATGACAGAATTCTCTCTATAATAAAGAAAAATCCACAAACGCCTGTCCGACAGATCAAAAACACACTTCAGGAGTCAGGTGTGGATTTGTCAATGACCACTGTCCGCAGAAGACTTCATGAAAAGAAATACAGAGGCTACACTGCAAGATGCAAACCACTGGTTACCGGCAAAAATAGGATGGCCAGGTTAGTTTGCCAAGAAGTACTTAAAAGAGCAACTACGGTTCTGGAAAAAAGTCTTGTGGACAGATGAGATGAAGATTAACTTATATCAGAGTGATGGCAAGAGCAAAGTATGGAGGAGAGAGGGAACTGCCCAAGATCCAAAGCATACCATCTCAACTGTGAAACACGGTGGTGGGGGTGTTATGGCCTGGGCATGAATGGCTGCTGAAGGTACTGGCTCACTTATCTTCATTGATGATACAACTGCTGATGATAGTAGCATAATGAATTCTGAAGTGTATAGATACATCCTATCTGCTCAAGTTCAAACAAATGCCTCAAAACAACAAAAGAGTTTTTCAAAGCTAAAAAATGGTCAATTCTTGAGTGGCCAAGTCAATCACCCGATCTGAACCCAATTGAGCATGCCTTTTGTATGCTGAAGAGAAAACTGAAGGGGACTAGCCCCCCCAAACAAGCATAAGCTAAAGATGGCTGCAATACAGGCCTGGCAGAGCATCACCAGAGAAGACACCCAGCAAGTGGTGATGTCCATGAATCGCAGACTTCAAGCAGTCATTGCATGCAAAGATATTCAACAAAATACTAAACATGACTACTTTCATTTACACGACATTGCTGTGTCCCAAACATTATGGTGCCCTGAAATGGGGAGAGGCTATGTATAAACACAGCTGTAATTTCTACATGGTGAAACCAAAATGTATAAAAATGGCCTTTATTAAAATCTGACAATGTGCACTTTAACCACATGTGATTTTTGTTCTATGCAAATCACAAATTGTGGAGTAGAAGCAAATAATTAAATGATGAGTCTTTGTCCCAAACATTATGGAGAGCACTGTAAAACTAAATATTTCGCGTCCTCCTGAAATAATGTAGTCTTTATCTCGTCCAATAAATAACCCATTTCTTCATACAATTAACAGGGTTAGGTGTAGTCTGATACAAAAAGAAAGTCGGCATACTGCAATGCCCAGCTGGTTTGCAAACACCCAAGGCATCATGTCAGGTCGCGGCGTTCAGTGTAACTCGGGACTACCGGAAATGCCACCGCTTGCACTAAGGTAGATTGATCTTTAGCGCGAATAATGTTGCTTGTTTATTTCTTCTCTGACTTTCCTGCACTGCACTTGCAAAGTTCAACAGGGGAGAGCATTTTAACGGAGCATTCCTACAGAAGGATTGCCGGACACGCTGCACATTTGTTTTTCTGGCACAGAATTCGAATATCTCCAGCTGAATCCGAATGTTTTTGCAATGGGATCACCCCACAGTCACCATTATGCCCGATGCCTGCTCTTCTCCCGCCCCTTAGAGCCACTCCAAGCCAAGCCCCCTAATCTCCACCCCCTCCCTGATCCCTCCCCTGTCCACACAAACACACACACACAGTCCACAACAGCAACTTTCCCCATGGATCCACTAACCCCGCCCCAGCCCCGAGTCTCCTCCTCGGACGCCCTCAGCGCCAATCCCCGCTGGCCCTCGGCCTCTTTCTCTCCCCGGATGCCCCCCACCCCCCCTCGGCCCCGATCGTCGGCTCGGCTGCTTGTTCGGACCCCCTCTCCCTCCCTCCCTCTCATCTCCTACCCGCCCCCTCCCCTCGCTTCCACAACAGCCTCCCGCCTCAGGCCCCCCCTTGCTTGGCTTGATCTTCTTCCCAACCCCGCCTCCCCGGGCCCTCCCTCCTCCTTCTATCTCCCTCCCCTCCTCCTCCCACCGCCCGCCCTCCCTCCCGCTCGGGGAGGCGCAATCCGGCGCCACCGATCGCCGGCCAGCCCCCGCCCCCCCTCCAAAGCCACGACCGATCGGCCGCCGCGATGCGCCCCGCACGTTTCCCTTCACACACACACACACCACCCCGGCCCGGCCAAGCAGCCGCCGCCTTCCCCTCCACTCCGACCACGGATCCGCCGCCCGCGCCTTTCGCAGCCCGAATGCGGAGCCGGGGGTGAGGGGGGCGATTGTTGTGCAGGCCGCGGGCTCGCTCGTTCCTTTGCTCCCTCACACACACGGAGCGGGCATCGCGGAGCCGCCCCCCCACCACCCGCCCGGCCCGGCCCGGCACACAAACACCTCAGCCGCGCAGGCCTCCCCTCCACTCACCGCTCCCGAGCCCCCCGCCAAAGATGCAGACTCCCGCTGCCCCTCCTTCCCTCAGGCGGAGAAATCCCGCGAACCCCCTCCAGCGGGGCCCGGGAGGGGGGTGTAAAAAAAAACCTAAACAGCTCGGCGCCGAGGCCGCCGCTCGGTCCGCTCACTCCCCGCCTGTCAATCACCAGCGGCGCCGCCGCGCAGGAAGTCCCGCCCTCCCCTCGCCACCCCATTGGCCCCGGCCGCCGGCGGCTCGCATCCCCACTGGGCGGCGACCACGTCCATCATCCGGCTACCGTCTGTAACCTGACAACCGCGCCCCGCCCACCCGAGCGACGTGATTGGCAGCCGCCGGTACCGGATGTCCCGTCCTCCCTCAACACCCATTGGCTGCTGCCTGAAGCCCCGCCCCCGGTGCGGCGCAAGGGGGCCGATGCACTCCACCGGATGTCCCGCCCCTCCATCGCGCCTATTGGTCGCGGTTTGAGGTCCCGCCCCCTCCCGTGCCTGGCAGACATGTCCCGCCCCTGCTCGACGCCTATTGGCTGCCGTTGAGAGACCCGCCCACGGTGCGCTAAGGGGGGTTCCGGGCAAGTGATTGGGGAAGCGCGCTGTCAATCAGGCATCCCGGGGCCCGCCCCTTTATCCTCCCCCAACCACAAAAGAGCGCGGAGCCGCCCCCTTCCCCCGCACACAGCGGCGCAGCCTCCTCACAACTCACAGCGCCTCCCCCTCGCAGCGCCCGGGACACGAGTTCGATCCCGACCTCGGGCGCCGTCTGTACCCTACCGGAACGTCTTTGCACATTCTGTGCCCTGCGTGGGTATTCCCCGGTTTCCTCCCACACTTTAAAGACGTACAGGTTTGTAGGTTAATTGGCTTCGGTGTAAATTGTCCCTAGTGTGTGTAGGATAGTGTTAGGGGATGCGGGGCTGGTTGGTCAGCACAGACTCGGTGGGCCGAAGGGCCAGTTTCCGGGCTGTATCTCTCTAAACTAACACTAAAATCCTGCTAAATTTTAAGCGGGGCGGGTGCATTGCCATTAGCTTGTTGCAACGTCTATCAATGCGATGGGGAGGGGTTTGCTTTTAATAGCGGAAGTGCCACGACTGGTACTGGCTCTAATACAGGGGGGGAGTGAGTGGGTCACCATTTTTCCACAGTGCAAGCAGGCTAATGCAGTCAGTCAGCCAGTCCAAGACTGTCTCCGCTGACTAGTTTGTGGACGTGTATCCCCATCTACAGCACAGCTCAGGCGGGTAATGCTCCAAGTGACTTCCCCAAGCCAGTTCTGCGGCTGACAATGACAGTCAGGCTGGTGGGTTCAGCAGCTGTTACCCCATGGTAATCTTTCCAAACAGACTGCTTTTTGTCAGCACCATTTATCAATGCACTAACATTTCTGAGGAAGGGTCTCGACCCAGTCTCTCTCTCCAGAGATGCTCCCTGGAGTTACTCCAGCATTTTGTGTCTGTCTTCGGTTCAAACCAGCATCTGCAGTTCCTTCCTACACATCTCATCTGCATTTCCTTCCTACACATTAAAATCTCTTCCCTGGACCTGAAGCTCTGATAACTGCAGTTTGGCACTCCTTGTAGATTTTGGACCAGTACAGCAGTCGTATGTAATTCAAAAACGCTATTTATTCAGTCTAATTATAAATCAGCAAACTTAAATAACTTCATGTCTATGTTCTTTTTGATAATTGTAAGCAAACAGGTTGGTGTTGATTATTACCTATGCTTTAAGAATTTAAAATATTTCTCTTTACTTAGAGAGGATCCTTTACAAATCAACATTGAAATCATTTATCAAAATGCTGTACAGGAGCAGGAATGGAGTGTTTAGCCCAGAGTTTGTAAATTGTGTTCTAAGGCAGGTTATTGTTCAGCCTTCATGGGATGAAACTGCTTCATGTAAAACTTGGGCTAAATAATAGTTTTTTTTGGTGCCGTCGCTTAGGTTTAGACACGTTGTCTAATAATACACTGCTTCAAAGCTTTAGCCAATGCCCCATTTACCCTCAGCAGCATATGTGTCTCCAAGCCTAAGAAGCGGAAAAATAGGTGCAGGAGTAGGCCATTTGTCCCTTTGAGCCAGCTGATCATCTAAAATCAGTACCCCGTTCCAGCTTTATCCCCCTCACCCCTTGATTCCTATAGTCATAAGAGTTAAATCTAACTCTCTTGAAAACATCCAGTGAATTGACCTCCATTGCCTTCTGTGGCAGAGAATTCCACAGATTCACAACTGGGTGAAATGTGTCTTCATCTCAGTCCTAAATGGCCTACCCCTTATTTTTAAACTGTGACCCCTGGTTCTGGACTCTCCCAACATCAATAGACAATAGGTGCAGGAGTAGGCCATTCGGCCCTTCGAGCCTGCACCGCCATTCAATGTGATCATGGCTGAACATCCATCAGGAATATTTTTCCTGCATCTAGCCTGTCCAATCCTTTAAGAATTTTAGATGTTTCTATAAGATCCCCTCTCAACCTTCTAAATTCCAGCAAATACAAGCCCAATCGACCCATTCTTTCATCATATGTCAGTCCCACCATCCCGGGAATTAACCTACGCTGCACTCCCTCAATAGCAATAATGTCCTTCCTCAAATTAGGAGGCTAAATTGCACCCAATACTCCAGGTGCAGTCCCACCAGGGCCCTGTACAACTGCAGTAGGACCTCCTTGCTCCTAAACTCAAATCCTCTCGCAATGAAGGCCAACATGCTTCTTCACTGCCTGCTGCTGTACCTGCATGTTTACTTTCAGTGACTGACAAGGACATCCAGGTCTCGTTGCACCTCCCCTTTTCCTAATCTGACACCATTCAGATAATAATCTGCCTTCCTGTTCTTGCCAGCAAAATTGATAACCTCACATTTATCCACATTATACTGCATCTGCCCACTCACCCAACCTATCCAAGTCATCCTGCAGCCTCATAGCATCCTTTTTGCAGCTCACACTGCCACCCAGCTTTGTGTCATCCGCCAACTTGGAGATGTTCCATCGTCTAACTTCCATCGTCTAAATCGTTAATATACATTGTAAATAACTGGGGTCCCAGCACCGAGCCTTGCGGCACCCCACTAATCACTGCTTGCCATCCTGAAAAGGACCCGTTTATTCTTACTCTTTGCTTCTGGTCTGCCAACCAGTTCTCTATCCATGTCAATTCCCTACCCCCAATACCATGTGCTCTAACTTTGCACACTAATCTCTTGTGTGGGACCTTGTCAAAGGCTTTTTGAAAGTCCAGATATGTCACATCCACTGGCTCTCCCTTATCCATTGTACTTGTTACATCCTCAAAAAATTCCAGAAGATTAGTCAAGCATGATTTCCCCTTCACATATCCATGCTGACTTTGACTGATCCTGTCACTGCTTTACAAATGTACTGCTATAACATCTTTAATAATCGACTCAAGCATCTTCCCCACTACCGATGTAAGGTTAACTGGTCTAAAATTCCCCATTTTCTCTCTCCCTCCTTTCTTAAAAAGTGGGGTAACATTGCCTACCCTCCAGTCCACAGGAACTGATCCAGAATCGAGAGAACATTGGAAAATGATCACTGATGCATCCACAATTTCTAGGGCCATCTCCTTGAGTACTGGGATGCAGACCATCAGGCCCTCGGGATTTATCTGCCTTCAATCCCAACAGTTTACCTAACACCATTTCCTGACTAATGTGGATTCCCTTCAGTTCCTCCCTCCCATCACATCCTCGGTCCCCTAGTATTTTTGGAAGATTGTTTGTGTCTTCCTTAGTGAAGACAGAACCAAAGTACTCGATTAACTGTTCTGGCATTGTAAGGGACCAACATTTGTCTTCACTAATGTTTTCCTTTTTACATATCTAAAGAAGCTTTTAGAGTCCATCATCGGCTCTGACCTTCCTTCCATCGAGGGGATTTATCGCAGTCGCTGCCTCAAAAAGGCTGGCAGTATCATCAAAGACCCACACCATCCTGGCCACACACTCATTTCCCTGCTACCTTCAGGTAGAAGGTACAGGAGCCTGAAGACTGCAACAACCAGGTTCAGGAATAGCTACTTCCCCACAGCCATCGGGCTATTAAACCTGGCTCGGACAAAACTCTGATTATTAATAACCCATTTTCTGTTATTTGCACTTTATCAGTTTATTTATTCATGTGTGTATATATTTATATTATGGTATATGGACACACTTATCTGTTTTGTAGTAAATGCCTACTATGTTCTGTGTGCTGAAGCAAAGCAAGAATTTCATTGTCCTATACAGGGACACATGACAATAAATTCACTTGAACTTGAGTCCGTTTTTATATTCCCCACAAGCTTTCTTTCATGCTCTTTTTTCCGCTCTTAATTAACCCCTTTGTCCTCCTCTGAGCTTCTCCCAATCTTCAGGTTTGCTGCTTCCTTGGGCCAATGTATATGCCTCTTCCTTGGATTTAACACTATCATTGACTACTTGCCAATGCCCTGTAACTACTATGTTACAATTTTAGATTTGTATTGAAACTTCCAAAGAACTATATTTGGCATTTTCATTTTGATCATGCTGTTGAAAAGCGAAATGTTCATGGAATCCTGAATAGGATCACCATTGTAGATTCTTTCAGATTTATTATTCTGATCAATTAAAATTTAGAGCGCACCTTGTCCATGTCCAAGGAAAGTGTTTTGTTCCACACATCCAGCTGAATAATCTGTCCCTTATAAAGGAAGAGGTGGATTGGAAATATTCAATTTTGGCCCTTTCATCAATAGCTTCTAAAATATGGATGTTGCTGTCAAATAAGGCCAATAGTCAAACACAAAGTGCTGGAGTAACTCAGTAGATCAGGTAGCATCTGTGGAGGACATGGATAAGTGATGTTTCTGCTATTCTTTACTTGTGCCATCTTCCTACACTAAACCTACATCAGTCTGAGGAAAAGGTCCCTGACCCGAAAAGTTGCCTCTCCATTTACTCCCCAGATGCTGCCTGCCTCATTGAGATACTCCAGCACGTTGTGCTTTACTCAAGATTCCAGCATTTGCATTTTTTAGAGTCTCCAACTAAGGTCAACAGCTTGTACCAAGATAGGATTTTTTATTTTTTTATTGCAGATAATGGGAAATCTGAAATAAAAAAGTAATGTTGGAGCGACTCAGATGTTGGGCATCTATGGAGAAAGAAACAGTTAACATGTCAGATGGATGACCCATCGTAACAAAATTTAAATGTTCTTTTCGCAGATGCTGCTTAACTGGCTAATTTGAGCATTTTGTGTTTTTTTTTTTAATTGTACCAATAATATGTTGCCAACATAAAAATACTCAGGAAACACAAAATACATGGGGAGAGAAAAAAGAAAGTCCTACGTCAAAGCGGATGCAGAATGTTTAGGAAACAAAGTATGAGGCCCGTGTGGTTATTAATGGGAAGATGGAGGCGTGATGATTTATCCAGAGTCTAAAACATTCAAGTATCAGTCTGAAGAAACATAGAAAATAGTTGCAGGAGTAGGCCATTCGGCCCTTCGAGCCTGCACCGCCATTCAATATGATCATGGCTGATCATCCAACTCAGTATCCTGTACCTGCCTTCTCTCCATACCCCCGATCCCTTTAGCCACAAGGGCCACATCTAACTCCCTCTTAAATATAGCCAATGAACTGGCCTCAACTACCTTCTGTGGCAGAGAATTCCACAGATGCACCACTCTCTGTGAGAAAAATGCTTTTCTCATCTCGGTCCTAAAAGACTTCCCTCTTATCCTTAAACTGTGACCCCTTGTTCTGGACTTCCCCAACATCGGGAACAATCTTCCTGCATCTAGCCTGTCCAACCCCGTAAGAATTTTGTACATTTCTATAAGACCCCCCCTCAATCTTCTAAATTCTAGCGAGTACAAGCTGAGTCTATCCAGTCTTTCTTCATATGAAAGTCCTGACATCCCAGGAAGAAGGGTCTCGACCCGAAACGTCTCCCATTCCTTCTCACCAGAGATGCTGCCTGTCCCGCTGAGTTACTCCAGCTTTTTGTGTCTACATACATATTCAAGGATGAGAAGTTGGCATAAATGGATGTCCCAAAGATATGAATGCACTGATCCATCTGATAGATTTGAATAGTGGATTGGTGATGACAAAGCAGCACCTGGAGTAGTTTGGAAAAGCAGATGAACCTGAGTTGAGGATAGACACAAAAAGCTGGAGTAACTCAGCGGGACAGGCAGCATCTCTATACAGATATTGGACTGCAGGAGAGTGGCCCAGAACAAGGATTGACCAGGTGTGTCCATGATAGATGGCCACAGGCAGATGGATGACTGATATGATTTGGAACTTAGCTATAAATACAAACAAAATTGAAAAGAGTGAAATAAAACAGGACAAGATGGGAAGAAGTACAAATAGATAAGGTGTCGGTTGAACTGCAGATACTGGTATACACCGAAGATAGACACAAAATGCTGGATTAACTCAGTGGGACAGGCAGTATCTGTATGTGGTGACTTGTTGCAATACCTTGGGTATGCGAGGAAAAACGAGGAATTTCACTGTGACTTGTCACATGTGACAATAAAGCATTCATTCATCTCTGAAGAAAAGGAATTGGTGACGTTTTGGGTCGAAACCCTTCTTAAGACCGATTTGGAAATTGGCTTTTTTCTAAAGAAAATGGTTAAAAAAGCTAAGAAAAGGCTAAAAAAAAGCACCTACTGCAATCGAAGTACAGCAAGGAGCAGTCTCGCCATACAAATCACACCTCCCTCTCTATCAGATTTGTGGTGGTTTCCAAAGGATATCCTCTGTCATCTCATTGTTTCCCATTCAAATATGCTTGTTACCACACATGCCTTTGCTGATGGTGATCACTCATTCCTTGAGCAACCCAGAGCTTGAGCATAGGTTGTTGGTTAATTTACTAGAATAATGTTGGAAGCTTAACCAGTAGATCTCGGGACAACAATTTTAGTCCCAAGATGGCAGGGAAATTAAAATTAAAATGCTTGGAATAAACAACTAGGATCAGTAATGGTGACTGCAAAACCACTGGTTTGTTTAGAAACCCTTCTAGTTTAGTTTAGAGATACAGCGTGGAAACGGGTCCTTCAGCCCACCGAGTCCGTGCTGACCCCGCGATCACCCATAAGTAAGTAAGTAAGTAAGTAGGTTTATTGGCCAAGTATTCACATACAAGGAATTTGCCTTGGTGCTCTGCCCACAAGTAACAAGATGACATACAGCGACAGTTACGAATGACTCCGAAAACACTAAACATGCACACTAGGGACAGTTTTATCGAAGCCAAATAACCTACAAGCCTGCACGTCTTTGGAGTGTGGGAGGAAACTGGAGCACCCGGAAAAAACCCATGCAGGAAGATTGTTCCCGATGTTGGGGAAGTCCCGAACAAGGGGTCAGAGTTTAAGGATAAGGGGGAAATCTTTTAGGACCGAGATGAGGAAAACATTTTTCACACAGAGAGTGGTGAATCTCTGGAATTCTCTGCCACAGAGGGTAGTTGAGGCCTATATTTAAGAGGGAGTTAGATGTGGCCCTTGTGGCTAAAGGGATCAGGGGGTATGGAGAGAAGGCAGGTACAGGATACTGAGTTGGATAATCAGCCATGATCATATTGAATAGCGGTGCAGGCTCAAAGGGCCGAATGGCCTACTCCTGCACCTATTTTCTATGTTTCTATGAGGTCTTATGGAGAACGAACATGCGGACAGCACCCGTAGTCGGGATCGAACCTGGGGCTCTGGCGCTGTGAGGCAGCAACTCTACCGCTGCGCTGCTGTTTGCTAGTGTTTTGCTAGTCTATTGTTACCCAGCTGAGAAATGCCTCCAGCTCTCTAATATTACGGGGAGAGGTGTGGATACACTCGCTGAAGCAATTTCCACATGAACAATTTTAAAACCCTCCCTAATCACATATTTCTATCTGCCTTCATTACCTGTAGACCTGGCTTTTTGAGCAAACCTCTCTTGCCATCCCTCCGCTGCCTAGGATCCAGTGTTTCTACAACAGCCTTGCAGCACAGGCAAACGTGACGTGAAATTAAATGTAGGAAAATGGGGACACATTTAAAGGAGGCTGCAGTAACTAAATGGATGCTAAATTATAAATCATGTCAAACACCAAACTGAGGGACTCCTGCCTCCACACGACTAAATGATGAAACAGTAGCAACATTGCAAAAGATTATTACAAAAGCTTCCTCAGAATGAGAATGCAAATATCGACATTATGCAGCAAAATCCACAGTGCTGGGGGAACTCAGCAAGTCAGGCAGCATCAGTGGATGGGGTTGGACAGGGGACATTTTGGGTCTGGTTCCCTCTTCCTACTGATTGGAATCTGAAGAAGGGTCCTGACCCAAAACATTGTCTGCACATTCTCTCCACGGATGCTGCCTGATCTGCTGAGTTCCTCCAGCACTTTGTTTTATTGCTCCACATTCCAGCACCTGCAGTTTCTTGTCTCAACATAAAGGATGAGAGGGTAACTCATTGAAACATATAAGATTGTTAAGGGCTTAGACACGCTAGAGGCAGGAAACATGTTCCCGATGTTGGGGGAGTCCAGAACCAGGGGCCACAGTTTAAAATAAGGAGTAAGCCACTTAGAACGGAGACGAGGAAACACTTTCTATCACAGAGGGTGGTGAGTCTGTGGAATTCTCTGCCTCAGAGGGCGGCGGAGGCAGGTTCTCTGGATACTTTCAAGAGAGAGCTAGATAAGGCTCTTAAAAACAGCAGAGTCAGGGGATATGGGGAGAAGGCAGGAACGGGGTACTGATTGGGGATGATCAGCCATGATCACATTGAATGGCGGTGTTGGCTCGAAGGGCCGAATGGCCTACTCCTGCACCTATTGTCTATTGTCTAACATTATGCCTGCTGGGGCTCCTCCGTGGAACACAGACGACCTGACAGGTATGTCAAATTGTGTTCCAATAGGGTGAAACTAAAAAGGTTCTAGTCGTAGCTGAATCCACAACAAGGCGGTGGAAATGCACGATAGATACCAACATCAAGTCATGACTAGGAAAAGAACGTATAACTCAATGGTTCAATATTGAAGTCTGAAGAAGGGTCTCGAACCGAAACGTCACCCATTCCTTCTCTCAGGAGTTGCAACCTGTCCCTCTAAGTTACTCCAGCATTTTGTGTCTATCAATGGCTCAATATCTCCGTATGCAGACATGATTCGAAGCATGCAAAGACAGGCTTGGTGCATTAATAAGGGAGAAGGAAAGAGTAGGTTAGCTTTAGTTTAGAGATACATACACTGTCCCCTCAGTCCACGCCGACCAATGATAACCCGTTCACTAGTTTTATGTTACCACAGTTTCACATCCAACATACATGGGGCAATTTACAGAGGCCAATTAACCTACAAACCTGCACGTCTTTGGAATGTGGGAGAAAAACAGAGCACCCAGAAGAAGCCCACATGTTTACAGGGAGAATGTACACCCTCCACACAGACAGCGACCGAGGTCAGGATCGAACCCGGGTCTCTGGCGCTGTGAGGCAGCAACTCTACCGCTGCCCCACCGTGCCGTCCTTACAGAGTGGGAAAAGTTCATTGAACGGGGGGAAAAATCTGCAAACAATACAGACGCCATCAAATGTGGATGACTTCAATAGCTTTTCATGTATTGTGGATTGTGTGTAGTTCTATCCATCGTGGAGATGCAAGCGGTTATGAAAACGCTGGTGACATTCTGTGAGCTTTTGGTGTTTATTTTCGAGGGGACACAATCTGGGTTGCATGGGACAAGAAAGGTCATTTTAGAATGGACCAGCATTGGAGACCACAGAGGGAAATGGGGTGAACATTAGTTTAGTGTGAATTGGATCGCCGGAGTTGATCCCTCATGGAGTCATTCAGCACAGTAACAGGCCCTTCGGCCCTACGTTTAAATGTTATCGTATCTGCCTCAACTACCACGTGTAGGAAGGAACTGCAAATGCTGGTTTAAACCGTAGACACAAAATGCAGGACAGGCAGCTTCTCTGGAGAGAAGGAATGGGTGACGTTTCGGGTCGAGATCCTTCTTCAGTCTGAGTCTCCTTTATAGCACTGCCATTCAATATGATCATGGCTGATCATCCAGAATCAGTACCCCGTTCCTGCTTTTTCCCCAAATCCCTTGATTCCGTTAGCCCTAAGAGCTAAATCTAACTCTCTCTTGAAAACATCCAGTGAATTGCCCTCCACTGCCTTCTGTGGCAGAGAATTCCACAGACTCACAACTCTCTGGGTGAAAAAGTTTTTCCTCATCTCAGTCCTAAATGGCCTACCCCTTATTCTTAAACTGTGACCCCTGGTTCTGGACTCCCCCAACATCGGGAACATTTTTCCTGCATCTAATCTGTCCAAGCCCTTAAGAATTGTATTTGTTTCTATAAGATCCCCTCTCATCCTGAATTCCAGTGAATACAAGCTCAGTCGACCCATTCTTTCATCATATGACAGTCCCGCCATCCCAGGAATTAACCTCGTGAACCTACGCTGCGCTCCCTCAATAGCAAGAATGTCTTTCCTCAAATTAGGAGACCAAAACTGCACACAATATTCTAGGTGTGGTCTCATCAGGGCTCTGTACAACTGCAGTAGGACCTCCTTGCTCCTATACTCAAATCCCTTCGCTATGAAGGTCAACATGCCATTTCTTCACTGACTGCTGTACCTGCATGCTTACTTTCAGTGACTGATGTACACGCACACCCAGGTCTCATTGCACCTCCCATTCTCCTAATCTGTCACCATTCAGATAATAATCTTCCTTCTTGTTATTGCCATCAAAGTGGATAATCTCTTGAGGCCCAGCAATAAATGGTGGTCCCGACAGCAATGGAATTTAAAAAAAGGTATCTGTGCGGTTACCTTAAAATGACACAAAAGACAATATTGTCTTGGGGCAAGGCTCACTTAATAGTCACGCAGGGAATTCTCAGTAATTATTGCACATTCATAATTGACATTAGGCAGGATATCATGGTGTAAAGAAACTGCTACTTAAAATATCAGTCGCGGTGTAACAGTGCAGTAGTACACTGCATTCCTCATTAGGGCAAAATACCTGTGGAAAGAATGTTTTTGTGACATGCCAAATAGCCCTGTCTCACGGTACGAGTTCATTCCAAGAGCTCCTCCGAGTTTCAAAAAAATCAAACTCGGGGTAAGCACGGAGAATGAACGTAGCGGGTACGTCGGAGCTCGGGGACATCTCTTAGCGGCTCGTACCGCTAACGGCAGGTACTCGGGAAGATTCGCTAGCGGCAGGTAAGCACGGGAAGACTCGTGAAGATTTTTCAACATGTTGAAAAATGTCCACGAGAGCCCCGAGTATAGACGAGCGGCCTTTACCGTAAATCTCCGAGTTCGAATCGGGGCAAACTCGGGAGAGCTCTTGGAATGAACTCGTACCGTGGGACAGGGGTTTTAAACTAAAACACGTTGCTCTCCCAATGTTGCCCATAGTGTGAATCTGTTTTGTAGAAAACAAGGAACTGCAGATGCTGATTTACAAAAATGGACACAAAATGCTGGGGTTGTAGCGCCACCTAGTGGTGGGGTGGGGAGGTCAGAACCCTCGTCATTGGTCGGCTCGGTCACGTGATCGCGGGGGTTCATTCGCGAGCTTTTTAGTTGGTTCGTCAGCGCTCCTCCCAGCAACAGGAGCTGTTTTTGTTAGCTAAGCCAGACACGCAAATTGCAGTAGTTTTCGTTCCATTTTTTATTGTTAATAAAAATTACTTTACTCAACCTGTCCGGTCTCGCTTCAGAGTAACTCAGCGGGTCAGGCAGCATCTCTGGAGATCAGGGTTCAGTGACGTTTTGGGTCGGGACCCTTGTTCAGAGTCGAACCGAAACGTCACCCATCCTTTTTCTCCAGAGATGCTGCCTGACCCGCTGAGTTACTCCAGTACTTTGTGTCTATCTTTGGTTATAAACCGGCATCTGCAGTTCTTTGTTTCTACACTTGAATGTTACACTTATGGTTTTGGTGTAAATGTCATTGTTAGCTAATCTCAGCTGAATTTGCCAAATGAATCCAGCACCTCCAGGGAGATAACATTCACTTGATGTTAGGCACAAAGTGCTGGAGTAACTCATCGGGTCAGGCAGCATCCCTGGAGAAAAGGAATAGGCGATGCTTCGGATCGAGATCCTTCTTCAGACCCGAAACGTCACCTATTCCTTTTCTCCAGGGATGCTGTCTGACCCGATGAGTTACTCCAGCATTTTGTGTCTATCTTTGGTATAAAACAGCATCTGCAGTTTCTTCCTACACAACCGCAACTGCAGGAAGCTGAGGTTGTTGTGGAGGGGTTTAAGTCTGCACCTATTTCTCTCTCCAGAGATGCTGTCAGTCCTGCTGAGATACTCCAGCTTTTTGTATCTATCTTAAGTCGGCAGCCGGTGGAATGTATGAAAGGCTCGATTGCTATTTGCAACAGGCGTCCGACCGCAATGAGTGAAGAAGATGCAGCGGCCACATTGCCATCTAGCCTTGTACCTCAACAGATTTGGATATATAACATGAGTCTTCCCCACTCCTCCATCCTAATTTTACTTCGGAGTCACGTGAGTGACTACATGAAGAACCCGCTCAGCGCGCATGCGCGGCATTAACGCCAGCAGTGCAACAGCGGCTGCAACGGGAGTTAGGCGCTCCCGCTACAGAATGAAACGGACCGTCAGGTGAGTACCCTGAGGTCGGGTTTCTTTTACAGGGGAGCCTTTTTTCTGCTTGTGTTTTACAGGCAGAGAAAAAGGCTCTGGAACAAAACTGTCCCCCGTTCGAGGAGGAACGTTTTCCGTCGGGGAGGGGGGCAGCAACAGGCGGTAGGAGCGTTTACCCGGTGTTCCGTAATTTCCCGACACCGTGCCGAGCCCAGCCCGCTAGTACCTGAGCAGCGGGCTGGATGCATAGCCACCCGAAGAGGCATCCGGCAGGTGTTCCCGATTTCAGACGGGACGTCTCTCCACCCGCACGGGGGGAGAGAGAGCCGCCTGAGCCGCTGGAGCGGCTCTCGGAGCAGGTGCCTGCGAGACGCGCTGCTTGAGGGGCGCTCTCGCTACTACAAGGCACAAAAGCTCTAGAAGAAGGCGGTAGGAACAATTACCGGGCGCTCCGCTATCCCCATCACCGCGCCGAGCCCAGTCCCGCTTGTGCCTGAACTGCGGGCTGGATGTCTAGCCATCCGAACAGGCATCCGGCCGGTGGCGTCCGATTCGTCGGACGGGGACATGTCTCCACCTAAATGGAGGAGAGACAGCCGCCTGAGCTGCATCCAACAGCTATTGGAGCAGCTCCAGCGAGATGCGCAGAAAGAGCGCTCTCGCGGAGGGAGGTCAGGCACCCCCTCCACAGTGTTTCATGCACTGCCCTCTGCTCCCTCATTACTGGAGGCTAGCATTGGTGACCAGGGCTGGGCTGGTCTGGAACAGGGGCAGGCGGACGAATTCGGGAGTATGCCAGGGGTGCAGGAACAGGAAGAGCTGTTGGGTGTGGATCCGCTTTGTAGCAACCTCACGGGCTGGAGCACCGCTGGAACCAAGAATGGCGGCCAGCATCAACCATCTATCCAATAAACCATTACTGGAAAAGGTGCTCGCTGAGGTGCTGAAACAACACACAGCACCAGAAAACTGTGAGGCCCTCAAAGTAAAAAGTTTCAACAGCCAAATCTGGGGGCATGTGGGGTCACACATCCGGACCCAAGAACTCAAGCTACAGCGGATCCTAAGGCTCCTGACTTCGGCCATCACAGCCTTTGCTCGTTCCGTGGAGACCACGGAGATGGATACCTGCCAGCAGGATGTGCTGGCATTAATGTGTACCACACAATTTGAGATCAACAATCTCTGGAGGGAAACATAAGACCTGCCCTCAATCCCAAATTTGCTGGCTTGTGTAAAGCCCCAGCTGCGGAGATGGACGCGCTGCTATTTGGGAAAGATCTCAATAAAAAACTGAAGGAGATGGAGGAAGCATCAAAAACCTTCGGCCTAATGAGGGCAGGCCCCGGGACGAGCAAACCAGGACCTCCGATACCCAAGCGGCAGCACCCCACGGCATCCACCAGTCGACGTCCGCAATATGGGACTGGTGAACGCTTGGGGTCCGCACATTATCCCCAAAGATCTTTTTAGATCAGGGCCCGCAGCGGACCCTCTGGAAAATACGCCTCCCCCCAACATCGCCAGCACGTCAGAACAGAACCTTCAGGAAAATGAAGAAACAGAATCGCCAATGGAGGTAGGTGGGTCTGGTCCCTACCAGCATATAGAGAATAAGGGTGCTTTATTAACAGGGGTGAGATTACACTTGTTTAAAGAAGCATGGGGTATGGTCACGAGTGACAAGTATATACTCAACAGCATTAGTGGATATAAAATACAATTCATGTCAGAAAAAACGCCGCCAGTTCAACATTGGCCCCAAAGGGTATTTCTCCCTCCGTCAAAGAGAAACGTGAGGGACAAGCTGAACTGGTGAGACTTATCACAAAGGGGGTCATCGAAAAGACCAAACATGAACCTTTGGAATTTGTATCGAATATATTCACTAAAACCAAAAAAGATGATGGCTGTCGCATCATAATTGACTTAACATCACTAAACAAATTTGTTAAGTATATACATTTCAAAATGGAGACATTTGTTACTGCCAAACAACTGAATTCCAAAGGACACTTCATGGCAAGCATTTATCTTAAAGATGCTTACTATCTAGTACCCATATACAAGGATCATCGCAGATACCTAAAATTTATCTGGATGGTACAAAGCATTGCCCTATGGGCTAACTTCAGCCCCAAGATTATTCACCAAAATATTGAACCCAGCCATGGCAATACTAAGAAAACAAAAACATATTGTCATGGCATATCTGGATGATATTCTGATAGTAGGGAAAATGATGGAATTGGCTGTGGCAGCAGTATCAGCTACAAAACAGCTCCTCGAAACTCTGGGGTTCGTCCTACATCCAGATAAATCTAAGTTGAAGCCATCCACTATCATGGACTACCTGGGCTTCACAATTAACTCAGTCCATATGACTGTTACCTTGCCAAAGGCAAAAATGGTTGAATTAGCACAATCATACAACAATTTAATGGTCAACGAGCGACCAACTATTCGACAAGTAGCAAGAGTAATTGGGGAAATGGTAGCAGCATTTCCGGCTACACAATTCGGACCTTTGCACTATCAAAAATTTAGAGAGCAAAGGTACAGGCAATAAAACGACATACAGGTCACTATGATCGTGTCATGAAATTACCCACTGAACAATATCAGAGCTACAGTGGTGGGCAGAAAACGTTTGGCATAGTTTCAGCCCTATCTTTATCACTAACCCTACTTTAGTTATTCAAACAGATGCCAGTGCTCAAGGCTGGGGAGCGACTAACTCCATATCCAGCTCAGGTGGTAGATGGACTAACCTAGAGTCATCATTACTACTTACACTGGGCATTAACTATCTAGAGATGTTGGGCGCCTTTTATGGTTTAAAAGCATATGTATCTAATATGCAGCACTTGCATGTTCGGTTACAAATTGATAAATACTACGGTGATGGCTTATATTAACCATATGGGTGGCATAAAATCATTATCATGCGACAAATTGGTCAACATGATTTGGCAATGGTGTGTCGAAAGACATATTTGGCTATCAGCTACTTACCTACCAGGTAAGCTAAACACCCATGCCATGAGAAAATTAAACGCCTGGGTTGCAAGTTTGAACAGACCTTACCTGGAACTGGGATTGTCCAAACAAACCATCACCACCATGTCGGCATCCCTTCGAACATCCACCAAGAGGCAGTACTTAACCAGCATCAAAAAAGGGAGAAGTACTGCCAGGAAACAGGGATAACATACGCAACAGCCACAGCCACCAACATACTGGAGTTCCTGGCCTAACTACACCACGATGTAGGGATCAGCTACAGTGCCATCAACACAGCGCAGAGTGCTCTTTCTGCTTATCTCAAACCAGCGCCAGGACAACAGGCGATAGGATCCCATCCACTGGTGGTAAAACTGATGAAGGGCATTTACAATATCAAGCCCTAAGCCCAGGTATACCCATATTTGGGATATCAGTGTGGTCCTGACATATCTCAGGGAATGGCCACCAGCCAGATCCCTCGGCCTCGAGCAAGCTACACTAAAGACGCTCATGTTGATGGCACTTGTATCCGCTCAGAGGGTCCAGTCACTACACCTATTGCGACTGGACAACATGATCACAGCTCCAGACCAGATCTGTCATTATCCAGCGACTGATCAAACAGAGCAGACCAGGAACACCTAATCCAGTCGTGGCTTACCCACCAGAACCACGGTTATGTGCCATGACCCACCTACTATCCTACATAGACACAACCAAAATATTCGAGGGAGATGAAAAGCCTTGTGGGTCAGTCACAAAAACCTTATGGTCAGGTGACGAGCCAAACCATTGCGAGATGGCTCAAGCAGGTGCTAGAAACTGCTGGGATAAACACTAACATGTACAAATTTTATTCCACCAGGGCAGCATCCATGTCGACGGCTAAAGAATGGACATGCCTATAGACCACATCCTGGCTACAGCAGGATGGTGGGGAGGGGGAAAAGACTGTTCAGAAATTTTATAATAAGCCATTGGCAAAACCTGGTTTATTTGCAGTAAAGATTTACGAACTGCAAATATTTAATTTAAGCCCAGGGGAGCAACTTAATTCTTTGTTGTTATTGTTTAAAAAATACCATTGTGTTTTTCTACAAATAGACTCATTGGTTGATTACAATAACACTTCCTCCCTCAAGAACTTCGGCAGTGAGTGAAATGAAACTGTTACACGGTTTGAAATTACAGAGCTTTGAAATCTTCACGTAGTCACTCACGTGACTCCGAAGTAAAATAGTAAGATTAAACGAGAACTTACCAGTTTGAAGTTTGATCTGTATTTTATGAGGAGTTACGATGAGGGATTACGTGCCCTCCGCTCCCACCCTCATTATATGGATCAAACTAATAAATTGATGTCTCCTTATCTTTACTATGTTTACTTCAAATAACTGTGTCTATCTGTGATTCCACACCGCTGCTTGGAAGTATGCCGCGCCTGCGCGCTGAGCGGGTTCTTCACGTAATCCCTCATCGTAACTCCTCATAAAATACAGATCAAACTTCAAACTGGTAAGTTCTCGTTTAATCTTACTATTATCATGCATTGTGAATGACTGGGACCCAGTACCAATCCCTGCTGCACACTATCGGTCACAGCCACAGCGTCAGTGTCTGTTTGTGAGTGAAAATAAACTATAATAAGTACGGCATAGTGTCAGTAGAGTTGCTGCCTCACAGCGACAGAGACCCCGGTTCGATCCTGACCGCGGGTGCTGTCTGTACGGGGTATGTACGTTCTCACCGTGACCGCAAGGGTTTCTCTCCGGGTGCTCCAGTTTCCCCCCCATTCGCTAAAGACGTACAGGTTTGTAGGTTAATTGGCTTCTGTAAATTGTCCCTAGTGTGGAATTAGTGAATGGGTGATGGTCCTTAAATTGTCCCTAGTGTGTGTAGATTAGTGCAAGGGGTGATCGCTGGTCGGCGTGGACTCGGTGGGCCGAAGGGCCTGTTTCCACGCTGTATCTCTAAAGTAAAGTCAACTAAAGCAGAAGGTGGGCAAAAATGCTGGAGGAACTCAGCGGGTGAGGCAGTGTCTATGAAGCGAAGGAATAGGTGACGTTTCGGGTCGAGACCCTTCTTCAGACTACAGACCTTCTGCAGACCAACTAAAGTAAATTCAGTTTTAAGATCTAGCCCCGGTTGTAAGCTGAAGGCTACGGCGGCCATCGGCGGCCATTTTCAACTCCAAGCAAATATGGATAATTAATGTTACGTTGAGAAAATATGGCAAACATTTGACCATGAAACTAAAGCACAGTAGGAAGATTAATAATTGTGCAAAATATATTTTCTGCTGAATGATCTGCTTTCTCCCAATTAATTACAAGATGACTAAATTATTTGTGTAATGACTAACCCAGATATTTTCATCAGTTCAAATTGATCCAAGTTTAAGTCACCCGACTTAAAGTATTTAACTGATAAATGGGTTTCAACATGATAATGAAATAAAAAATAGATAATTTAGAAAAAAATAGCACTGGACAAAGTTTATCAAACCTCATTTGGTAAATGTGTTTGTAAACATTTTGAGGATTTTTTTACCCGTATCGAACAATTGTTTCGTGCATTTGGACTTTCCAGAAGGTCTTCTCAAGAGATTTATTGAACAAAACTGGCAAGTTTTAGTTTTAGAGATATAGAGCGGAAACAGGCCCTTCGGCCCACCGAGCCTGCGCCGACCAGCGATCCCCGCACACTAACACCATCCTATACCCACTATGGACAACTCTTACATTTACCAAGACAATTAACCTACAAAATCTATAGGTTTTTGGAGTGTGGGAGGAAACCGAAGATCTTGGAGAAAACCCACGCTGATCACTTGGAGAACGTACAGACTCCCTACAGACAGCACCCGTAGTCGGGATCGAACCCGGGTCTCGATGCTTCGGGTCAAGACCCAGGGTCCTGACCAGAAACAGAACCCGGTCTCCGGCCTGTTTCCGCGCTGTATCTCTAAAGTCTGAAGTAAAAGATTAGTCATGGTCTTAATAGTAGGCATACTTCTGATTCCGATACTTATGCTCTTAACAAAATTCATAACCATGGCATATTCTTGGTATTAGATAGTGTGTAAACTTGCCTTTTTAGCCAAACCTTTAATTATCTGATCTAATATCTCCTTTTTGAGGCTTTTGAGAAGTGACTTGGCATATCCTTCATTCAATACCAGTAACGAGTATTATATGGATACATGTAGAAGGTTTCCAACCCGAAACGTCACCTATCCATGTTCACCAGAGATGCTGCCTGTCCCGCTGAGTTACTCCAGCACTTTGTAACTTTTTAAAAGTCAAGTATTATTTGATAGTTTTCTCACTGAATAGACAGTAGAGGCTCTTTCACTTGTCTGGATAAAAGCCACTGAGTGAGGTTTCTAATGTCAAAGTTATGCTTGTGGTGTCAATTCTATAGTTGTTAGCTAATTTAATCTAACTTCCAATGAATTCACCCCCCAGGTGATAAATATGTTTCTGCACAACAGCATTGAATGGTTCTGAAAGTTGTTTTAAAAGTTAAAAGTTTTGAAAGCCATCTATTCCTTTGTTTTATTTAGTTTAGAAATACAGGCCCTTCAGCCCACCGAGTCTACACCGACCAGTGATCTCCGCACACTAGCACTGTCCCACACACAAGGTACAATTTACAATTTGTACCAAAGCCAATTAACCTACAAACCTGCACGTCTTTGGATTGTGGGAGGAAACCAGAGCACCCGAAGGAAACCCACACGGTCACGGGGAGAACGTACAGACTCCGTACAGACAGCACCCGTAGTCAGGATCGAACCCGGGACTCTGGCGCTGATTAGTCAGGGTGTCAGAGGTTATGGGGACAAGGCAGGAGACTGGGGTGGGGAGAGGGAGAGATAGATCAGCCATGATTGAATGGCGGAGTAGACTTGATGGGCTGAATGGCCTAATTCTGGTCCTTTCATTTATGACCTTATGACATTTATATGTGGATATAGAGTGCTACTTAGAAGTATTACTGCCATCCGGTCAGTTGCCCAGCAGAGGGCACTGCCTTGAAGACATTGGGCAAGACAAAAACTGTCACCTTTATCCAGCCCCTGGTATACAGGAACGTGAAGTCCACTTAATTATAACAACATTTAACAAGTCGCGTGCATTATTATAATCCAGCGTATTCACTCCTCCCAGAGCAATGTGTGGAACACTCCCTGGGGTAAGCATTCAAGCTCTGCCAACTAACTCCTGGACAAATACCTGATTAAGAAATTAGATCAAAGGGGATTTAAATAAGAGGCAACGTTTCGGGCCCAAACCCTTCTTCAGACTTCAACCCTTCTCAACGGCAAGAGAGAATGTCAGGTTAGATAAAAGATTTGAATCTCAGTCTGAAGAAGGGTTTCGGCCCGAAACGTTGCCTCTTTCCTTCGCTCCATAGATGCTGCTGCACCCGCTGAGTTTCTCCAGAACTTTTGTTTACCTTCGATTTTACAGCATCTGCAGTTCCTTCTTAAACAGGGGATTTAAATAAAAGACATGTCAGAGATTGAAGGTAGACACAAAATGTTGGAGTAACTCAGCGGGACAGGCAGCGTCTCTGGAGAAAAGGAATGTGTGACGTTTCGGGTCGAGCCCTTCTTCAGACGTGAGTCAGGGGAGAGGGAAATGAGAGATAGACGGTGATATAGAGAGATGCTGGACAAATGAATAGAGGATAGGCTAAATAGTAACGGTGAAAAAGGGGACTGGTCATTGTCAGTTGTGGTCTAGGTGGAAATGAGTTGCAGACAATGAGATTCAACAAGATGACTTAGGTGGGGGAGGAATGTAGAGAGGGGGATGCAAGGTTTACTTGAAGTTAGAGAAATCAATATTCATACCGCTGGGTGGTAAGCTGCCCAATCAAAATTGATTTCTCCAACTTCAAACCAACTCAATCTCTAACTCACAGACCAAAGACATACAGGTTTGTAGGTTAATTGGCTTGGCATAATTGTAAATTGTCCCTAATGAGTGTTGGATAGCGTTAGTGTGCGGGGAAGGCTTGTGCGGGGAGGGCTGGTTGGTGCGGACCTGGTGGGCCGAAGGGCCTGTTTCCACGCCGTATCTCTAAACAAAACGAAACAATGTGTATGAAGGAACTGCAGATGCTGGTTTCAACCAAAGATAGACACAAAATGCAGGAGTAATTCAGCGGGACAGGCAGCATCTCTGGAGAGAAGGAACGGGTGATGTTTTGGGTCGAGACCCTTCTTCAGACTGAAAGTCACAGGAAAGGGAAACAAGTGATATAGACGATGATGTAGAGAGAATGAATGAAAGATATGCAAAAAAGTAACAATGATAGAGATAACAATGAGCAGTTTATCTGGTTTAAAGAGTGGGTGATTTGGCCAGGATGTTGTGGTCTGGTGGACTGGGTTAATGTCACAGTTTTACTTCTTGGGATCTGCCCTTACTGCTGCCCCACCGCGGGATCTCTTGTATTGCCGCAGCTTTGGGTTTTCCAGGATTAAGGAGGGAGATAGATAGATAAGGAAGTGTGAAGGTGTGAAAACAGGTCAAGGGACTGGTGATCATGGAAAATCACCTTTAGTTTAGTTACTTTATTTTATATTAGTTTAGTTTAGTGATACAGCGTGGAAGCAGGCCCTTCAGCCCAAAGATCCTATAGTGAGCAAGATAGATCACTCGACGAAAAAGAAGTAGTACGGTCATGGGCAGATTAATGGGTAATTTTCGGCCCCATTTCTGTAACCGGCTTCCGTCTCCGCACTATTATCCTATGGGATCTTTGGTGCGGAGACAGAAGCCGGTTACGGAAACATGCCCGTAAAAATAAAAGTTATTTGGTAAAAATCTTCTCCTCATTTTCAGAATTTTAATTTATTAACACAAACTGTTCCCCCGCAACGTTGATTACACTGCGAGTCGGGTCGGTTCCGGTTATGGAAATGGATGAAAAAAATGCCCACGTTCCGTTCCGTTGCGTACTACACGTCAGCCCATTGCATTTAGCAGGAGTGATCTATCTTGCTCTGCTATAGGATCTTTGCTTCAGCCCGTAGAGTCCGTGGTGACCAGCGATTCCCATACACTAACGCTATCCTCCACACACACACTAGGGACAATTTACAATTTTACCAATTAACCTGCAAATCCTTTACGTCTTTGGAGCGTGGGTGGAAACCGGAGCACCCGGAGAAAACCCACGCAGGTCACGGGGAAAACATACAAACGTCCGTACAGACAGCGCCCGTAGTCAGGATCGAACCTGGGTCTCTGGCGCTGTGAGGCAACAACTCTGCTGCCGTTCCGCCCTAGGCAATACACAAAGAGCCGCCATGATCCTGGGGAGGTAGTCATCGAACCGTCTTATTTTCGGGACGGATGCACCAGGGGTGCGATTTTTTTCTTTGAAGTGATGGAGTTAATGATAGAAGTGGAGGTAGGGACATGAGAGAGACAAATAGGAAAAACAAATGAGCAGAAAATATAATCAAGCAGCAATTTTGCTCCTATTTTCTATGTTTCTATTGGGGAGAAGGCAGGCACGGGTTATTGATTGGGGACGATCAGCCATGACCACAATGAATGGTATTGTTGGCTCGAAGGGCCGAACGGCCTCCTCCTGCACCTATTTTCTATGTTTCTAATTGCAGACAAACCCTGCAGCAAATGTGAGGCAGGAAATGGTTCGACAATATAACAAAGTAAAATAAAAGTCCTTACCTGCTCAATCACAAAATCTGTGCAAAGGTGATGTTGAGACAGTGGTCAGGCCTTGTACAAGAGGGATGTCTGCAGGTCAGCAGACGATGTTCTTCCACAGAGGAACCAGGTGCTCTCCTGAAGACAAGGATGTGCGAACAGGGTGAGCATGTGTCGACGCTGCCAATGAAAGTCAGGATCGCAATTTTAATTCCTCTACCAGACCTGGTTGAGCTTAGACCACTGAAGATGTTGAGATATATTCACATCTAGTGAGAATGGCTGCCCACAAAAACAACTGTAAAGTCATGAATTCATGTTTTTTGTCCTCGTTAAGTGACAGATCCAGGGCACCGGAGATGTCCTCATTCCTCAGGGAACGGGGGTTCCCCTCTTCGACTATAGATGAGGCTCTCACCAGGGTCTCTTCTATACCCCGTAACTCTGCTCTCACTCCCCATCCCCCCCACTCGTAACAAGGGCAGAGTCCCCCTTGTCCTCACCTTCCACCCCACCAGCCGTCACATACAACAGATAATCCTCCGACATAGGCCCACCACTGGCCACATGTTCCCATCTACTCCCCTTTCGGCCATCCGCAGAGACCTCTCCCTCCGTAACTCCCTGGTCAATTCTTCCCTTCCCACCCAAACCATCCCCTCTCCGGGTACTTTCCCTTGCAACCGCAGGAAATGCTACACTTGTCGCTTTACCTCCCCCCTTGACTCCATCTAAGGACCTAAGCAGTCTTTCCCAGGTGCGGCAGAGGCTCACCTGCACCTCCTCCAACCTCATCTATTGCATCCGCTGCTCTAGGTGTCAGCCGCTCTACATCGGTGAGACCAAGCGTAGGCTTGGCGATCGCTTCGCCCAACACCTCCGCTCGGTTCGCAATAACCAACCTGATCTCCCGGTGGCTCAGCACTTCAACTCCCCCTCCCATTCCGAATCCGACCCTCCTCCATGGCCAGAGTGAGGCCCACCGTATATTGGAGGAGCAGCACCTCATATTTCGTTTGGGTAGTTTACACCCCAGCGGTATGAACATTGACTTCTCCAATTTCTTGCTTTCTCCCTCTTTCCCCTCCCCTTCCCAGCTCTCCCACAGCCCACTGTCTCCACATCTTCCTTTCTTCTTCCCGCCCCCCCACCACTACATCAGTCTGAAGAAGGGTCTCGACCCGAAACGTCACCCATTCCTTCGCTCCATAGATGCTGCCTCACCCGCTGAGTTTCTTCAGCATTTTTGTCTACCCACAATGTGACAGAAGTGAGTTAGGGCCATCTCGAGTCAAGACTCAGTCTGAAGAAGGGTCTTGACCCAAATTCAAAATTGATTCAAAATTGAGCAACTCAGCGGTAACACAGCATCTCTGAATGGAAGGAATGGGTGACGCTTTGGGTCGAGACCCTTCTTCGGACTCAACCCAAAACGTCACCCATTCCCTCCATCCAGAGATGCTGCCTGTCCCGCTGAGTTACTCCAGCATTTTGTGTCTTATCTTCTGTATAAACCAGCATCTGCAGTTCCTTCCTACACAAGACTCAAAATTGTTTTATTGTCACCTATGTCCCAAACGGAACAATGAAATTCTCACTTGCAGCAGCACAACAGAATGTAAACATGGGATGATGATCCACGATAAGACAAAAAATACTGGAGTAACTCAACGGGTCAGGCAGCATCCCTGCAGAACATGGATAGATGATGTTTTGGGTTGCGACCCTCCTTCAAAGTCTGATGAAAAGTCTCGACCTTTGTCAGTTTTGGATCTGGGTCAGAAGGATCTCAACCCGAAATGTCACCTATCCCTTTTCTCCAGAGATGCTGCCTGACCCGCTGAGTTACTCCAGCATTTTGTGTCTGTCTGTAGATCCACATACTTCCAGTAACCTTTCAGCTCACTCCTCCCTGCTCATCAAACATCCATCCATCTCTGCCTTAAAAATATTCAAAGATTCTGCTTCTGCCAACCTTCCTAGGGGAACATTTCAATGAGTCACCATCCTCAAAGGGAATAATGTCAACCCGTCTCTCTCTTAAATGATTGAAGACATATTTTAAAATACTAACGCCCAGCTCTGAATTCACCCTCTGCAGGACATATCACCTCCACATCAATCATAGAACCAACCTCCCTTCCATTGACTCCATCTACACCTCACGCTGCCTCGGCAAGGCCAGCAGCATCATCAAGGACCAGTCGCACCCCGGTCACTCCCTCTTCTCTCTTCTCCCCTCTCCCATCGGGCAAGAGGTGCAGAAGTGTGAAAACGCACACCTCCAGATTCAGGGACAGTTTCTTCCCAGCTGTTATCAGGCAGCTGAACCATCCTCTTCCCAACTAGAGAGCGGTCCTGATCTATAATCTTCCTCATTGGAGACCCTCAGACTATTATTAATTGGACTTAACTGGACTCTATCTTGCATTAAACGTTTTTCCCTTTATCCTGTATCTGTACACAGTGGACGGCTTGATTGTAATCATGTACTACACTAGTCCCACCAGCCTGCATGCGGCCCATATCCCTCTAAACCTTTCCTATCCATGTACCTGTCCAAATGTCTTTTGAATTATGTTTTAGTACCTGCCTCAACTACCTCCTCTGGCAGCTCGTTCCACAGACCCACCACCCTCTGGGTAAAGAACCTTTATAACCAACGACTAACAGTGAGTGCAGTCTCAGTTAATCTAAAGATTGCAAAGGCTAACAAATAATTAGTCAGATTAATGACCAGTTAATTAGTTTAGTCGAGTGTCTGGGGATCTTTACCATCAAATACACAGATAGATAGCGGCTCAGTTTTAAAGATTTCATCTTATAGAATATCGGAGATGATGGCACTCACTCATAACTCCATTGAAACATCGAACAATAAATAAGTAGTAGCATGGAATTTTCCCGAGTCAGAGACAGGATTGAGCTAAACTACCATTCAACATTTTCTTTACTGCTTAAAATTCTTTGTGACCTGTTAGGTTATTGAAAGCCCTGACCCACGGTACGAGTTCATTCCAAGAGCTCTCCCGAGTTTGCCCTGATTCGAACTCGGAGATTTACGGTAATGGCCACTCGTCGGTACTCGGGGCTCTCGTGGACATTTTTCAACATGTTGATAAATCTTCACGAGTCTTCCCGTGCTTACCTGCCGATAGTTAGCCTTCCCGAGTACCTGCCGTTAGCGTTACGAGCCGCTAAGAGACGTCCCCGAGCTCCGACGTACCCGCTACGTTCATTCTCCGTGCTTACCACGAGTTTGTTTTGTTTTTAACTCGGGAGAGCTCTTGGAATGAACTCATACCCGTGGGACAGGGCCATTAGAGATACAGCATGGAAACAGGCCCATCTTCTCACTGAGTCACACCGGCCATCGATCAACCATTCGTACTAGTTCTATGTTATCCCACTTTCTCATCCACTACCCGCGCACGTAGGGCCAATTAACCTGAAAACCCGCACGTCTTTGAGATGTGGGAGGAAACCCGAGCACCCGGCGAAAACCCATGTGGTCACGGGGAGAACGTGCAAACACCACACAGACAGCACCTGTGGCGCTGTGAGGCAGCAGTTTTACTGCTGCGCCACTGCCGCCCCATTTAAGACAATCTTTTAAGAAGGCATTAGTCATAGCACAAACAATGGAAACCAAACTTGTACAAACTAGAGCTGTGATATTAACCTGGTGCATATCTGGACAGCTTGAATCTGATGGGATGAATGGCCTCAATAACACACATGTCTGTCTATGACTGCACTGCACAGCTTTGACTGTTACGTTTCCCCAACGATGCTTCCTAAATTAGGAATAAAAACTAAATAAGTGGTTGGATCCAAATTGAACCAACATTGATGATGTGGTTAAGTTGGGATCAGACACAGAGTGTTGGCTCCGAGCTGCCCCACTCTCACCATAGAGAGGCCATCCACACACAACATACAATGAGCATTTCACCACGCTGGGCCTGTACTCGCTGGAGTTCAGGACAATGAAGGGGGGGGACCTCATTGAAACGTACCGAATAGTGAAAGACTTGGACAGAGTGCATGTGGAGAGGATGTTTCCACTAATGGGAGAGTCCAGGACTAGAGGACATAGCCTCTGAATTAAAGGATGTACCTTTAGGAAGAAGACGAGGAGGGATTTCTTTAGTCAGAGGGTGGTGAATCTGTGGAATTCTTTGCCACAGACGGCTGTGGAGGCCAAGTCAGTGGATATATTTAAGGCAGAGACAGATAGATTCTTGATTAGTGTGGGTGTCAGAGGTTCTGCCGAGTAGGCAGGAGAATGGGGTTGGGAGGGAAAGATAGATCAGCCACGATTGAAAGGCGGAGCAGACTTGATGGGCCAAATGGCCTAATTCTGCTCCTATCACTTATGACTTTATGACCTCACGACACAAGTGAATGCCATTCGTAGCACAATTCACGAGCTTTGTAAAATGAAAGCAGAACCTGCAGAATGTTTCTGGCATTTTCTACATTTTTTTCCACATTTCCAGCATCTGCAGTTTTTATTCAGCTTTTTGCCACGGGAACATTCTGCTCCACAGCTGTGTCCGTGGACAGGGACATTAAATTCTAGTTTAGTTTAGAGATACAGCGTGGAAACAGGCCCCCTTCGGGCCCACCGAGTCCGCACCGACCAGCGATCGCCGCACACTAACACTACCCTACACACACTAGGGACATTTTTATTTTTACATTTATCCATTTTACACCAAGCCAATGAACCTACAGACCTGTACGTCTTTGGAGTGTGGGAGGAAACCGAAGATCTCGGAGAAAACCCACGCAGGTCACGGGGAGAACGTACAGACAGCACCCATAGTCGGGATCGAACCCTGATCTCCGGCGCTGCATTCGCTGTAAGGCAGCAACTCTACCGCTGCACCACATGTACTGGGGTACAGTGAAATTCAGTTTTGTCTACAGTTCAGTCAGGATCGAACCCCGGGTCTCTGGCGCTGTAAGGCAGTAACTCTACCGCTGCGCCACCGTGCCGTCCTGTGCAGAAAAGGTACTGCATTTACTGAAGTCCCAGAGCAGTTCCTTCCCACACATGTTGTCTGCTCCACTGCGACATCTCAAGGTTTGCCCACTTTGGAGAATTTCTCCTCCTCTCTCTGATGAGAGTTCTCTGACGACATTCTCCCTCGCCGCTCCTCCCTCTGTCATTATCTCTGTGTCTCTCACCCCTGACTCTCAGTCGGAAGAAGGCTTTCGACCTGAAAAGTCACCGAGTCCTTCTCTCCACAGATGATGCCAGACCCGCTGAGTTACCCCAGTATTTTGTGTCTATCTTCAGCGTTGATCTGTTGGAAACTCACATCCAACAGCTCGTGCCTGGCCTTTGTAGAGCAGCTACACTGTACGTAAATAAATGCCTCTCCGTAGCTTCTGAAAGGGGAAGTCGCGATTCACAAAGTATGGTGAATTAGCCGATTCCAGCCTCACAGGGGCACGAGAGGGGGGGGGGGGGGGGGGGGGGGGGGGCTGTGTGGGTGGTGGGGGTAGGGGCAGCACAGCTTTTCACTGTACCTCGGTACACGTGACAATAAACTGAACTGAGCCAGCCTAGATCGCAGCCTGTCATCTTCTTACCTTGGCTTTTGGTAATATACCTTTCAATATTACCTTGTAATATAATATTACCTTTTGGTAATATAATCTTTGCAATATACTGTGTGTTATAATATTTACAATGATGTTTTGTATAATATAATATTTACAATATTTTGTGTATTATAATATTTCCAATGATGTTTTGGTAATATAATCTTTCCAATATATTGTGTATTACAACATATTACAATAGTGTTTTGTGTAATATAATATTTACAATGTGTGGTGTATTATACTTGCAATGATGTTTTTAGTAACATAATTGTTGCCACGATATCTAGTGCAGTGTAATATTTGCAATGATATGTCATGCATTACACTATTTAATGATGTTTTGTCTAGTGTCATATTCTTGGCTGACAGGTGATAATTTTCATGGAAATCAAAAATAACTCAGCTGGTCTGATCAGCAAGGTCTATTTCGAGCAGTTTTGTTTTGTCAAGGCAAGAATGAAGCAAGAACGAAATTCACATCAGAGTTCAATGTTCCTCCTCTACACCCACATAAAATTCAACGGTTGTTTGGGGTGGCCGGACTGAGCGATGCACAGATGTGGGCATTCAGGGCATTCACACACCTCGTGACGTACAAATCCCGCTTTGATGTTACGGTCCTCAACACAAGAGAGTAATTAAAAGATCTTGTAAAATTGAAATCAAAGCGAACATTTTATCCTGAGGAGTTATTTCTAACGAGGTGGTGGCCACTAATTGTCTTGCACCGCAGGGCACTGCTGCGAGAGTTCTTGAGGGGAAATTCCTAAAGCAGTTAAGGGTAGCACGGTGGCGCAGCGGTAGAGTTGCTGCCTTACCCGGGTTCGATCCTGCCCACGGGTGCTGTCTGTACGGAGTTTGCACGCTCTCCCCGTAACCAGCGTGGGTTTTCTCCACTTTCCTCCCACACACTCCAAAGACGTGCAGGTTTGTAGGTTAATTATCATTGGTGAAAATTGAAAATTGTGCCTAGTGTGTAGAATAGTGCACTGCTAATGTACAGGGGTGGCTGGGTCAGCATGGACTCACTGGGCCGAAGGGACTGTTTCTGCGCTGTATCTCTAAACTAAACTAAAAGATATCTGCAGCTATTTCACTGATCTTCAACAGGCCAGAAGATTTGGGGGCTGACAGCCACAAGGGGTTCATTTCCATTCAAACATCATTTACCGTTAAATGATCATACCCAACGTATGATGAGCGCTCTTCGCCACTAGGCCTGTACTCACTGGAGTTTTTAGAAAGATGAGGGGAGACCTCAATGAAACTTACTGAATAGTGAAAGGCCCGCATAGAGTGGAAGTGGAGAGGATGTTGCCACCAGTGGGACAGTCTAGGATCTGAGGGCACAGCTTCAGTGTAGAAGGATGTTCCTTTAGAAGGGAGAGGAGCAATTTCTTTAGCCAGAGGGTGGTGAATCTGTGGAATATGTTGCCACAGATGGCTGTGGAGGCCGTTATTGGATGTTTTTAAGGCGGAGATTCGCAGGATTAGTAATAGTGCCAGGGGTTACGGGGGGGGTCAGGAAAATGGGGTTGAGAGGGAAAGATCCATGATTGAATGATGGAGCAGACTCGATGGGCCGAATGGCCTAATTCTGCTCCTATGTCTCATGAGCCTAGGTTTGCATCTGCGTTTGGCAAGACGTTAGGCCTGGGCTGTCAAACGGCAACTGATGAAGGTGCCACACAAGCACATCTCTGAGATGAGATACCACCTGCCTTCTTCTTCTTGTCTTGTAGCGAGTGAAGCTCAGCGACGGCGCAGCACTGGATTCATCGCGGAGTGGGCGATGCCTTACTTGGGATCGCCGTGTTGAAGCTCCGGAGTGTTGGGCCTGTTGCTTCAACATCGTGGAGCTGTGGTTTGTAGAGCTTCCAGCGCGGGTGGCGCTGACTTCAACATCGCAGAGTCCTGGGATCCCTTTGCCGAGGGCCGTCAACGTGAATCTCCGCGCAGCTCGGCCTGTGGACTTCGGGAGCCGCGGTCTCCGGTAGGAAGTGGCCGATTCGGATGTCCAAACCACTGAGAATTTTCTCCCGTTCCGACGTCGGAGTTCCATCATTCCGGCGAGCGGGCCTGAGCATCGCGGCAACAGCGAGGGGTTCAGGCCCCCCCGACCACGGGTGAACAACAGAGGAGGATGACTGAACTTTGGTGCCTTCCCTCACAGTGGGAAACTTTGATCCCGCTGTGTGGGGATGTCTATGTTAAAGACTATCGTGTTCTGTGCTATTTCTTATTCGTATGGCTGTATGGTGACCACACATTTCACTGTACCAATTGGTACATGTGACAAATAAATGTCTCTTGTCTTATCGAGTCCACACACAAGATTAGAAGATGTTCAGCCAGAGCTGAACACACCTCTCAGCATCTGCATACAATGGTGTCTGTCTTGTGCTTCTTGTGCGTGGTGGTGGCCAGAGATGAGGTGCTCTGGGTGGGTGACCCACGCCCCTGCTCTCCCTAAAACCTTCCTGCCTCTACAAAGGCAAGGCACGAACATGTTACACCTGTCGGATGTCATGTTCCAACAGATCATCGCTGAGGATAGACACAAAAAGCTGGAGTAACTCAGCGGTCAGGCAGCATCTCTGGAGAGAAGGAATGGGTGACGTTACGAGTCGAGACCTTTCTTCAGATTCAACATCATTCAAGATACAATGTGTAGGCAAGGAACTGCAGAAGCCCTTCCTTGGTCATCTGTTGCCGGCCCTGCTTTCTTCTGCCCATTTTCCACCTCCAGTTCCCCCCCATCCATGATAGTCAGAAGAAGGGTGCCGACCCAAAACGTTGCCCATCCTTTTTCTCCAGAGATGTTGCCTGACCCAGAGTAATTCCAGCATTTTGTGTCTGTTCCATTCAGGACACCGTGGAATGGGAACAAAAACAGAAATACTGAAATCAAAAGCTAAAGTTCTGAAGGAACTCAGCAGGGCAGGAAGGAATGGACAGGCAACATTTTGGGTCAGGACCCTTCTTCAGACTGGAATACAGGAAGACATTAGAGTAGCAGCATCGGTGGAAATTGACGGCAATTAACATTTTGGATCAGACTCTTCCTCTGTGGGTTTAAATGATGACCCTTTCCACAGATGCAGGCTGATTGACTGTTCTTCCGGCATTTCTCTTTTGTTCCAGATCCAACATCAGCAGTTTTATTGTTTCCAGAATCTGCAGCTGTCTGTTTTCCTGGGGCAAAATAGGGCTCCATCCACTACCTAAAGATGTTTCCACTAGTGCGGGAGTCTGGGACTAGAGGTCACAGCCTTAGAATTAAAGGAGGTTCCTTTAGGAAGGAGATGAGAAGGAATTTCTTTAGCCAGAGGGTGGTGAATCTGTAGAGGTCATTGCTACAGACCTCTGTAGAGGCCAAGTCGATGGATATTGTTAAGGCAGTGATAGATTCTTGATGGTAGACAAAAATGCTGGAGAAACTCAGCGGGTGAGGCAGCATCTATGGAGCGAAGGAAATAGGTGACGTTTCGGGTCGAGACTCTTGATTATTGGTCAGGGTGTCAGGGGTTATGGGAAGATGGCAGGAGAATGGGGTTAGGAGGGAGAGATAGATCAGCCATGATTGAATGGGGGAGTGGAGTTGCTGGGCCGAATGGCCTAATTCTGATCCTATCACATGAACTAAACACAACTGTTCTCCACGGGCACTCGATGGAGCGCCTTGCCAGGATCACTTATCAATAAATGGTACAAGCAGAGATCGTAAGAACACACAAATCCATGGGGGTCTCTTTCCAATCACACACCAGTCTAACTGCGTATGTATCCCCGTTCATTGATGATGCTTGGGTAACAATGCGGGAACTCCCTTCCTAGCAGCGCTAGGTGCAATTCTCAAAGTGCAATTCACGACGAGCGATCCCGCACAACAACAACAACAAAGCTACTTCTGGTGAAGATGGACACAAAAAGCTGGAGTAACTCAGGCAGCATCGCTGGAGAGAAGGAATGGGTGACGTTACTTCCCACACGCTACTTCTTGTGAAGTTCCTCCTGTCCCAAACGAGCGCGAGTGCAATTAGTTTCAGTCACTTTCCCCAACCCCCCTACTCCTGCCCGAACGTGAGCGGCTGTTTCAACCACTCAAGCTGCCACAACGCAACCGATTCAGCTGTTCAGCCCCGGCGCCATGGCTTGTTTCACACTACGCATATATTTGTTCGCCGCTTGGTGAAGGTATCGGAATTGAACGGAGAACGATAAAAAGTGTTTGCTAAGATCGGTGAACAAAGTTAGTTAGTCAGATACCGCAGATAGACACAATGCTGGAGTAACTCGGGTCAGGCAGCGTCTCCGGAGAAAAGGAATGGGTGACGTTTCGGTCGAGATCCTACTCCAGCATTTTGTGGCTAATTTTGCTGTAAACCAGCATCTGCAGTTCCTTCCTACACTTATTTGTCCCGCATTTTGGATGCAAGTTTCTCTTAAAGCTGCTGCCCTTTTAACATTAGGATTTCTGTGAGAGTGGGAGAATAAAAGTCACAACACGGTGGCATTAAGGGCCTGCGCCACGTTTGCCACGGACGAATGGTGCACACAAAGTTTCCCGCAACTACCAACTGACTGGGTGCCATATTGTTTCACAAAATACTAGAGTAACTAAGCGGGACAGGGACGGGCAGCATGCCGAGTTACTCCAGTATTTTCTGTTTATCTTCGGCGTAAACTAGCATCTGCAATTCCTTCCTACGCCATGTTATTTAACTGGCGGCGGCGGCTGCAGCAGCAGCAACCCCTCCCCCTGAAATTGATCAACACCCGGAAGTGTGAAGCAGCGGGAGGAGTTGAATATCAGACCGCCCAGGGGGAGTAGCGCACACTGCTATAGGATCTTTGCTGCCGAGATCGCAGATGCTGCGGGCAGATTCGGGGGGAGGGGGTTGTGGTGCTGTGGAGCGGTGCTGCCTGTCCACGCAGCGCATTGCCGGGGCCGAGAGCTGGGACGCCGCCGCCCACTGCAGCGAGTCTGGCAGCCGAGGGGAATCCCCGCCTCCCCCCCCGGCACGTGACGGGGGCGCCACCATTGTGACGCGTCACAACCCCAGCCAGGGGGGCAACCCTCCCCTCCCCGCTCCCATTGGGCGGACCCGTCCACCAATGACAAACCAGCCGAGCGGCGGGACGACCAATCACGATGGGGGGCGGGCCTTGTAAGGGAGACGGTATCCAATCAGAAGAGAGTGTGGGCGGGGCGCAAGTGCGTGTGTGTGTGTGTGATGAGGGGGCGGAGTGTATGACGTAGGGTGGGCGTGGCGTTAAACGTCATGGAGGGCGTGGCTCTGGTAGAGGGGGCGGGCCGCATACTCAATGAGGGGTGACGTCGTGCTGGGCGTGGTCCACGGAGGGGGCGGACCCTGGAAGGTGGGGCGGCAGCGAATCAGAAGAGAGAGGGGCGGGCCCTGAGCGCATACCAATGAAGGGGGCGTGGCGTGTGGCGTTATAGTGGGCGGAACGGATGCCGTCATTGCTAGTGACGTCGCGGTGGGCGTGTCTGCCGTAGAGGGGGCGGGGCCGGGCGGTGTTTACTCCCGGAGTCGCTACACTGACGGTCATGTTGGCCGCTCGGCCCCGGGCTAGTCGTACACACGCCCGCCCGCCCGGGGAGAGAGGAGCACGGTCTAGTCCCCCCCCCCCCACTACCTTATTCCAACCGTACACACACACATAGAGGGACACACACACATAGCGGGGGCCGGAGCGCGGGCGTTTCGAGCTGCGGACGGCGAGCGCGTTTGTCCCGCCCCGCGCTCCGTAGCGCGGACTTTTGTTCCCGGGCGAGAGGCTTTTGTTGCTCAGTCGGGCGGGCGGGCGGAGCTGGGAGGGGGGGGTGCTGCCGCCGGTCGCCAGCGCGGTCCCGGGAACCCCGGCCACCATTACACCCACACCCTCACCCAGCCTCCCCCAGCCCAGCCCCCCCGTGGGGGCAACAAACAAACAAACGCCAATCGCAACCATGCCTCGACAACAAGCCAGCTGCACATGCAGACTACGCACCTTCCTTCCCTTCCGCCTCCCTCTCCATTTTCACCGCCGCGTACCCCTTTAAATCGCGGGGCCCCCGAACCAGCCGGGCTGCACAGACACAGACACCTCCACCTCCACGCCGGCCGCTCACCCCCCACCACAACCCCAACCCCAACCCCCCTGGGCTTGTCTTGTCTCAACATCCACACCGTGTTGATTATAAATAGTGTTTGGTGGCGAGAGGGAGACGCCGAGTGATACCTCCCCTCCCCCCCGGAACAAGGGCACCGTGTGCGGGGCAGAGAGAGGCGGGCGGTCGGTGGGGGTGTGGAGGGGAGAGGAGGGCGAGGTTAGCGGGGTCTGATCCCCCTCCCCAGCCCCGCAGCTTCTTGCCTTCTGCCCAGCCTGAGAGCGCTGTCTCCCCTCCCCTCTCCCCAACTAATCCACCCCTAGTCACTGATCGCGGGGGCTGGGGGACAAAGCAGCGGTTTGGGAATAAAGAGAGGGGAGGGGGAAAGGAGGAGGTAAACGGGGAGATTCCTCACCCACCGTCGCTGGCGCACACCTCCGCTCACAGGCAGCCGAGCTCTCGAAGATGGAAACACCCACTTTCATTAACATAGGCCCCGGGAAGGAGGCGGCGCCACCGCTTCAAACACAACCCCGCCAAATGGAGCTGTGGGCTGGGAGCCTCCGCCTGGCTGCCCCGGGCTCTCTGTACCCGGGCTCTCTGTACCCGGGCTCTCTGTACCCGGCTCTCTGTACCCGGCTCCCTGCACCGACACTCGTTCCAACGCAGCTCAGTGTTTCCCACAGAAAAGCAACATCGGATCTTCGGTGTAAATCACGTTCCTCCCTCGACCCTGTCCAGGGACCCCCACCCCCGACAATCATTTTCAGGTGAGGCAGACGTTCACTTGCATCGGTGAGACCAAGCGCAGGCTCGTTTCGCTGAACACCTCCGCTCAGCCCGCCTAAACCTACCTGATCTCCCGGTTGCAAAACACTTTATCTCCCCCTCCCATTCCCACACTGACCTTTTAGAACGGAGACGAGGAAACACTTATTCTCACAGAGAGTGGTGAGTCTGTGGAATTCTCTGCCTCAGAGGGCGGTGGAGGCAGGTTCTCCGGATGCTTTCAAGAGAGAACTAGATAGGGCTCTTAAAAATAGCGGAGTCAGGGGATATGGGGAGAAGGCATGATCACATTGAATGGCGGTTCTTGGTTTCTTAGTCCTCCAAAATATTCCAAATGGAATTTAAACTGGCGGTGCTGGCTCGAAGGGCCGAATGGCCTACTCCTGCACCTATTGTCTATTGACCTTTCTGTCCTGGGCTCTTCCATTGTCAGAGTGAGACCCACTCAGCGCAAATTGGAGGAACAGCACCTCATATTTCGCTTGGGTACCTTACACCCCAGCGGTATGAACATTGACTTCTCTAACTTCAAGTAACCCTTGCTTTCCCCCACTCTCCGTCCTCTCCAGAGCCAGGGGCCACAGGCTGGGCCATTTAGAACGGAGATGAGGAAAAACGTTTTCACCCTTGAGCGTTGTGAATCTGGGGAATTCTCTGCCTCAGAAGGCGGTGGAGGCCAATTCTCTGGATGCTTTCACTAGAGTTAGATAGAGCTCTTAAAGCTAGCGGAGTCAAGAGATATGTGGAGAAGGCGGGAACGGGATAGTGATTGTGATTGATCAGCCATGATCACGAATGACCGTGCTGGCTGGAAGGGCCGAATGACCTACTCCTGCACCTATTGTCTATTGACCCCATCCTAGTTCTCTGACCAGTCTAACTGTCCACCTGATTGAATTCTGTCTCTCGTTGCTTCATTGTCACCTTCCCCAATCTATTCTACATTTTCATTGATCCCCATCCCCTTTGATGTATCGTTTTCACACCTTACCCGTCTCCCTCTCCCCTGACTCTCAGTCTTCATAAACGTCACCCATTCCTTCTATCCAGAGATGCTGCCTA